>NC_072459.1:18523054-18823054 GCF_027596085.1 Anoplopoma fimbria | reverse complement strand
GTACGTCACTGGTCACACTATATACGTCTGAAAGGAAAAGATATGGCTGAAAATCAGCAAACTACACCCTGCCAAGAAATTGTCCAGTACTTAACCCTCCATAACACTATATATTGTTGTCATTGAACATAATTGATTTTGCCAATTTATCAATGATTACAGTTCATGTCTGACACCCTCTGCGGAGTTCCTGTACCCAAAAATGTCCTTTTGTAGGTGCTGAATTTTTGCTGAATCTTTAAATAATCATTGAATAAATGTGATCATACAGTACAATATTGTTGTGTGGTTACGCAGTTGAGAACAGGGACAGTATTTAAACACCTTCTTGGTGCATGTAACTCTTTAAATAGGGCAGCAGTAAGGAAAAACTTGTTAGTTAAATTATAAGAATGGCGTTTGAAAATATAATTAAAGCTTTTATACTTTTTCTTTAACTTTAAATCAGTTGATAAATATATATATTTGAATCCTGGACAAATCGCTGTTTGGGCATTTGTGGTCAAGCCAATCTCAATTTCATGACAGCATAAGGAAAAGGAAAACAAGGAGCTGTAAACTAAAAGATAAATAGAACTTTCAAGTAGATTAAGTCTTCATTTTGAACTAAAGTGTAATTAATGATACCTGGTTATTGGGGTCCATTCAAACCCACCATATTTCAATAAGTGGTTACAGTCTGACACACATCATGCTTCTACACCAGGAAGTCCTCTCCTTCCTAACACACTGTGATAATCATGCAGGGGCTGAGCGGATGTGTGTTGCAGTGGAAGAAATGACAGGACAGAGGCCGTCTATTCTTTTCAAACTGTGCTGGCGGTACTTCACCCCTCTGATCTGCCTGGTAAGTTAGAAGCTGTTAACAGCTGCAAGAGTCTGAACCAAAGTAGAAATGACATGAAATGAAGACAACTGTCGTGAAAATTAGGGTGAGGCAACCAACAACAATAAGAAGCTGGTAAGTGTCTCCAGGGCAAGTATATATCAAGTGTCTATTTTAGAACTAGATGTAACTGCTTTTTATCAACTTTCTGAACTTAGGAAATCACTTCTAACTAGACAATATTAAAGAGCCCCAGAGAAGTCCAACACAAGTTATTGCATGAGAGAGATGTTTTGGGAACAAGTGATGAAAATATGCTTATTAAAAGTTTTTTTGGACAAAAACACTGATCAAATTGTATTGCAACACATATAGTAATACTAGACAAAACATTAATACAAAACAAGAACCCCCAAAAAAGACCTATGGTGACACCCACCTGCTATCACCAGTTTAGAATATAGTAAAGGAGTAAGAGGGGATGACATGCAGAAAAGGGCCACAGGTTGGAATCAAACCCAGCCAGGTATCTGGGAGTCTTACATGGGAGGCACAGTGTCACTCCCTACTGGGTGAGCTAGAGGTTGCCTCTGACTTGCTCTAAAAGCAACACAATTAAGTCTTCAGAATATTTGTCTAATGTTTGTTCCTCTGCCTCTCTGTCAAGGTTTGCTTCATCACCTCATTTCTGGACTACAAGCCCCTGACATCCAGCGGGGGCTATGTGTACCCAAACTGGGCCTACTATCTGGGCTGGGCCATGGCTCTCTCCTCTGTGGTTGTTATACCCATCTGGGCTGTCGGCAAGATCTGCCTAACAGAGGGCACCCTCAGACAGGTAAGAGCACTAACACAACCCGCTTAATTGTTTTTTTTAACACAGCTTGTACATTTTATATATATATTTATTAAATTATCATTTTAATGACCAATTGTCCTTTTTTTCTCTCCTCAACAGCGTCTGTTGGTCCTCTGGCGATCTTAATCCTGTTGGTCCCTTGACAAATAAAGAACATATTCTAAATGAAACAGAAATCAAACCAATGTTAGTCCTTTCCCCTGACATGTTATGAGCCAGTTAGAAATGTCCTTCTGGATTACTGTATGTGAAATTTTGGAAACATTACTGTTGTCCAATTTGTATTTGCTCCTTATTAAATGTTATATGGTCATGATTCATCTCTTGATGGAAGCGATGGAAGTTCTTTGCATAAAACACTGTATGTACTGAATTTCTCGAACCCCAATGGAGATAATGGATGGTAAACGTGTTACCGAAACCGTAGCCAATCAAACAGTAGGCAGTCACTGTTATTCTCTATTACTCGCTCCTTTTACATGAATAACAAAACTGAAAATGTGACATGTATGTTCATGAGTTACGTTTAAATTTGAACTAGCCAGTCATGCCAAAATTAAAATGTCATAACATGTGCCCCATATCATGTGTCATGGAGATATTGAATTACATTTACTGGTTAGCTAACGTTAGCTAACTTCATTACAAGGTACCTTTTTAAACAAGCGTCCCTTGTGAAGCGCTTGGTAGCGTTAATGTTTGTCTCACAGAGCCTTAAAGAATGAAGTCACCCTAGTCCATTGTTACCGTGACTGGCTGGTCCTAATGTTTAATCATATAACCCTAACGTCACCAGTTTGTCCCCTTACTTAACAATGTATGTGTGAGTGAGAAAGAGCTGGTGTGAGTCAAGTGAAATGTACATGGACCGTAGAATTTTCTCCATTTGTTGAATGTTTTATAGATCTATCCTGGTGACTGGGTTAATGTACAACTTTTTAGGTTACAGTTTTGCTATCTTATCCCAAAAGTGAAGAGGCAACTCAATAGAAGCTGGCGAGAATGCGGATCAGACACATGGCACCAACCACCAGTACGCAAGGCTCTGTAAAGCTGAGGAAAATTGTCAAAAAACAAAAAACAAAGCACGTGGCTATTTCGTCTAGTAATATTTGAGTTCTGTATTAAAGTGTTTGTGACAAGAACAACTGTAAATTCACGGCAAGCAAAAAAAACACTCCTGACAATAAAGGCTGTTACTGTCAGTTTTTTGTCACTAAAGCTTTTTGGGAATTTAGCCACCTTCCTCCTGTGTGCTAATTCACCAGCTACTCTCATTCTCCAAGCGAGACACAATACAAACAGTCCGGATCAAGCTAAAGGTAAAGAAAAAGGTTTAATTTGTACCAGGGGTGGAGTTGATAACTGCAATGATGCTGCTACTATCTTAGCTTTACTTTTCCATTTAATGTAATTAATGGTTGTGATTGGCCTGCCTGAATGGTACACAGATGAGCTGGCCTTCAATCCATTATTTAGGGCAAATTGCAGAGAGACCAAAGCAAGGCAAAAAGTCCCACTCAGCCAGACCACAATGTATTTGGCAGTATCGTGGAAAACTTGTTGCCATGTACAACTCGGTTGTCATGGAAGTCCAGCCGTCCGTAGTTCGACCACATATTCTGCCTTCTCCATCTTCACTTTAATCTACTCTGACATTTTCCATAGTTGTGCTCCAATCTATTTATATTATTAACAATAATAATATCAATAGACTATATTTACTTTTGCTATTACAAGTTCTCAATCACTTCATTTATTTAGTTGTAACTGCTATTTTGCCAGCAGTTTGTTTTCATCTTTTTTTAAGGTCTTTCCAAAAAGCAGGAGATACTGTAGCTGTCAGAAATTGCGAAATTGCGAAATTGCTCATAATTATTATCTAAACAGTATGATGTGAACATGGCATTTTGGTACTGGTAGGGGTGTGTATCTTTGTTTATCAAGACGTATCAATACACATCTTGATAAATGTATTTTTAGGAACTCCATCTATCACGCTAAACCTCTATTGCCTTATCCCAATGTCCCCCCCTAAAGCCTTGAACCATGAACGCTCAGGCACCTATCCGACATTACCTGTTAAATGTTGTATGTGTGAAAGACTGTAAGGGCTTGACGAATGGGACAGCACTTTGCTGTAACATGTCACGTTACCATGATAATGACATTTCATGTTATGTTCAATATTATTGATTATAATATTATTTAAGATTTATTTAATATTTTTTACTCTCTGATTTGAACTTCTTCCAGACTTATGCCTCACGTGAGAATTATTTGTCAAACAATCTATATATTTTCTTTTGTCAAAACAGCTACAAAATGAAAATAAATGGTTAATGAACAAACCAGCTGTGTAATAATAATAGTCTCTGCTTGCGTTCCTGTGCTATCATATGTTTTTTATGTTCCATCTTTAATCCTTAATGTTTTTGTGTAAACACAGTATGCCAGGCTGAACACCCAGTTTCCGTCCTCTTTGTTTATCTTTTTTTCCTAAGTATTCCACTGGTAAGCCCGTCTTTAACGTCATATTGCAATGAATTATGGGTAATTCCCTTAGCCAAAGTCTTTTGGAAAGTATTAAGAAATGGCTCAAAATGTCTGCGAAAGAGCTTGTAAAATCTCAATGATTTGACTATGGGACATATAAAGCCTTAGCTATAACTCCCATCAAAGTCCATGATTGGGGAGATGTGTCTTGGGCCTCTCTATCGATTAAATCTGTCCATCCAATACTAAATCAATCCAACCATTAGTTAAAATGTTGTCGCCCAACGTGGGGCTCGAACCCACGACCCTGAGATTAAGAGTCTCATGCTCTACCGACTGAGCTAGCCGGGCGGTGCACACTGCCCTCTGGTGTTGGTTATTTATAATAACGCTATCCTAGTGATGAGGGATCTTTCATTATCTGATTGAGTTTGCAAACTTTGCTCCACTCCTGTTTTTAAAGATGTCTTTGGTAAAATAGTACTGCTGTAGAAATATAGAATTTAGGATTTCATACATATACACAACTATATAACTGTGTATGTCCTGTGTCTGACTATGTTTCTGGTGTTTGGGGTTTTGGTGAGCACACAAGTTGCAACACTGTGCACCACAGAGCGATTAGATCATTCTTGGGAGTTAAAAAATCAACATCAGTTTTGGCCATGACTGGGAATATGGGTTGGGAATCACCAAACATCCGACATAAATGTCAAATGCTTCAACTTTGGAATAGACTTGTGAATATGTCTGATCAGAGTCTTACAAAAAAGATATTTCATTGGGACATTTTGCATGGCCATCCATGGGCTAAGGGTTTGAAATCTCTGTTTAATATGACCGACCTGTCTTTCATTTTTCAGAACAGGTTATTTTGTAATATTCAGGATATTAGGACCAAACTGATTCTTATGCATAAAGAAAAATGGTCAGTTGACATATGGTGTAAAACCAAAGTTACGAACTTATTGTCTCATAAAGAATAACTATAATGCAGAACTTTATGTTAAGTACAACCTAAACAAAAGACAAAGATCCCTATGTGCACAGTTACGCTCAGGAACATTACCACTAGCCCTAGAGACCGGTAGGTTTCATTCTACTCCAGAGGAGGACAGAACCTGTTTGTTGTGTGAGCTGGGTGAAATTGAAAAAGAGGTGCACTTTTTGTTTTACTGTCCTGTCTACGAGGACATAAGGGATGTCCTCTTTAGTAAAATGACTTCCATTTATGTTGATTTATTTTGGCTGGATGACTATGAAAAACTCGAGTTGTGTTTTAGGAAAGGAACCTTCTATGTAGCAGATTTTATTTGCCAGGCCTGGGAGAGAAGACATAATGTTTTGTTTAAGATTGAGCGATGAAGCAACCGGTTGTTTTGTAATCAAATGTGGGTTAGGGTTAGGGTTAATCAAACTCAATTGCAGAGACAGCCAAAATTAGAAAAGAAAACATATTTAAGTAAGATACAAATTTATTTTATGCACATGTGCCAGAGCCAGATGTTTGGCATCTTTTCTTGGCTGCCAGTTCATTAATGTTTGGGGTTAGGTTCTGTGCTGTGGGAACCTTCAAGATGGAGTGAAGGTGTGCATCAGTGTGACGACTCCTGTGTGGGTTTTTTGTTCACCTCATCACAGAGAAAAGCTGCTCACACAGGTATGCGCTTCCAAACATGCAGAGCATTTGGGCAGTATGTAGGCGGAGTTAAGGTATCGTTTCGGGGATGAAACTTGGAAACAGCTACAGCACACAGAGTCATACATTGCCTTGAGTTTGTCATTACAACGGAGGTCTTTTAACTCCATTTGGATGTTCACAGGTGCTAATTCCACGACAACTGCAAACGGATTTCTGAGCAGTTCAAATTAAAATTTCTGAGCTGCAAAGTCGGCAAATCGAGTGAGTGCGCCCAGTTTATCAGGAAAGTTTAACACAGAAAGTGACCCAAGTTTCCTTGCTGCATCTGAGTCACCCACAGGCGCAGCTTGGCTTGGTAAGCTCTCACTGCATCATACATGTCCGTGATCATACATGTCTCTGATCACACATGTCTGTTATCATACATGTCAGTGATCACACGTCTGTTATCATACATGTCTCTGATCACACATGTCTGTTATCATACATGTCAGTGATCACACGTCCCCGTTCCTGAAGCTCCCAAAAGTTCCTCTGTAACACATAAACTCGAGTCCACTCCACTTATGAAGATTGACAGCTGAGCAGTATCAGGCACATCGCTCTCATCCACAGTAAGATAATATGTAATAAATAAATTTACGTGACGCTATTAACTAACCAGCTGACGTGAGAGCCGCTGCGCTATTTATAGCAGCTTGTCCATTTTAATCTTTTAACTTAGCTTTACCTCTTTTATACTCTTTTATGACAACCGCAGCTGGTTGCTAGGAGACGGGAGCGGCAAAAGGGTGGGGGCGCGAAAAGCTGGTGACGCAAACAAGAAATCATTTGTGGACCAGACCGTCTCATTTCGGGGACCGCTCGGTCCAGCCTTCGCGGTATTCATGGGACCTGGCCGACTTAGACCGCGAGGCTGGTTCCTCCGAAGGCTGCAGCCGCTGGATTGGGACACAGCGTTAGTCTGTAGCTGTGTCCCAATCCAGCAGTTGCAGCCCACTGCATTATTAATAATCCTGTCATCCATTCATTTAATTACCTTTTTAATAAATTACCCATGTATCGCCAAGCCGTTGTCTGTCATATTGATTCAAAAGGTTGGAACTATAAGGTCACTGAAATCAGGATTTACGCCTGAGATATTGAGACTGGATAATTTGTTACCAAATTATTGATCATATTTTTATTTGTTTCTTCTATTCAGAAGTGGTGCCCCGCAAACGCTACACTAAGATTAAAATGGACGAGTTGCTTTAAATAGCGCAGCGGCTCTCGGTAGCTAGCTGGTTAGTTAATAGCGTCGCGTAAATTAACCAATCATTTTAACATAAGTGTGATCTGATCAGGTCCCTTGTTTTTAGTTTTAACACTTGTATCTGTAGATAGTTAAAACCCAATAATTACATTTAATGTGAATTATCCCGTTGCTGGTCCACTAGCATCCACCCGCATGCAGTAATCCATGATCCCTCTGTCCATTTATCCATCCACCCCACTATTATCATGCATCTATTATCCATCTATGTGCTCAACCGGCTTTAATCAATCTAACAATTCATCCATCCATCCATTAATGCATCCATCTTTTTATATATCTATATGGTAATCCATCGATCTGTTATAATATTTGTCTGCATATCTCTAAAATACTGTCGCCCAACGTGGGGCTCGAACCCACGACCCTGAGATTAAGAGTCTCATGCTCTACCGACTGAGCTAGCCGGGCAGTGAGTGCTGCCCTCTAGAGGTGCAAAACTATACGTAATAACAGGAGAATTACATTTATTCATAAGATTTTTTTATATATAATCAATATTATAATATAGGGATACTAGATACAATTAAATGATATACCTATAACATTATTCAATACCTTTACCCACCTATTCCTTGTGAACATTAAATTGACATATGATATGATATGTTTTCAATTTCCTCTACACATTATTGTTTAGGTTGTTTTGGTTGATATTGAGGTCACTATCACATGCAAGTATATGATGTTAAGGGCCCTAACCTGCCATAACCATACCTGTGGTAGTGCAAAGACCTAATAGTTCACTCAAAATGAGCGTGGGGAAATGTGGTTTCAAGTATTACCCAACACTCCATGAGGAGCGCCGGGCTTTGAGGCAAATTTAACATAGCAGCCAAACGGTGGAATTACAATTTTCCGCTACATAATTCCGTGGGGTTGAAAAATGCTTTTGCCCATAGACTATATATTTGGAAAGAGTCATGGAGCCACTGGGGAAAGCAGGTAGGATGATAGTTACACACGGGTCATCCGTTGCCACAGAATCTTTTGTTACCATAACCGTGGCCATAACACTGGCTCCCTGTTAAATCAAGTATAGAATTTAAAATTATTTTACTTACCTACAAAGCTCTAACTGGCCAGGCACCGTCTTATCTTAAGGAACTTATAGTTCCATATTACCCAACTAGAAAGCTGCGCTCAATCAATGCAGGGTTACTTGTGGTTCCTAGAGTATATAAAAGTAGGATGGGAGCCAGAGCCTTCAGTTATCAGGCTCCTCTTCTGTGGAACCAGGTTCCAGTTTCAGTCCGGGGGGCAGACACACTCACCACTTTTAAGAGCAGGCTTAAGACTTTCCTTTTTGATAGCGCTTATAGTTAGGGCTGGCTCAGGTTCGCCTTGGCCCAGCCCTTAGATATGCTGCTATATGCCTAGACAGCCGGGGGACTACCTAGGATACACTGAGCTCCTCTCTCCTCTTCTCTCACTCCCTCTTTATGTATTAATCTCCTATTTATGCACATTACTGATTTTGCTTCTTCCCCGGAGTTCTTGTGCTTTCTCGCCTGGCAGGTTCCCAGGAATCGGGGTTATATTTGGACTGTCATCGTGCCACCTGCTGAGGCCCTGCTGACACCCACTACTACTACCACTATCATTATTAGTCACATTACTATTATTATTGCCTGTACTATTATGCTTATTGACTTGCTTGTACCCTGGAGTCTTTGTGCTTTCTCGCTTCGCAGGCTTCTATAAATCGTGGCTGTACCTGGACCGTGGACGTGCATCCTGCTATGGCCCTGCTGACACCGACTGCTACCACCATTATTATTACTAGTCACATTACTATTACTATTACCTGTACCATTAAGCATTTTAGCTTTACTTCCACCCTGAAGCCCTTTTGCTTTCTCGCTCTGCAGGTTTCCATGAATCGTTGTGGTACCTGGACCGTAGTCGTGCCTCCTGCTGTGAGCCGACTGACACCCACTGCTACTTCGATTATTATTATTAATCACATTACCATCCCTATTTTCAAAATTATAATTCTACTATAATAATTGCTGCTGTTATTATAAGTAGTCTTATTATATGAATCATTTATGTCATATACATTGAATGTGTTGTATCTCTGTTATGCTGTTCATTCTGTACACATGACATCTATTGCATTCTGTCCATCCTAGGAGAAGGATCCCTCCTCTGTCGTTCTCCCATAGGTTTCTTCCTTTTTATTCCATGTTAAAGGGTTTTTTTAGGGGAGTGTTTCCTGTGCCGATGTGAGGGAAGGACAGAGGATGTCGCATGTGTACAGATTGTAAAGCCCTCTGAGGCAAATTTGTAATTTGTGATTCTGGGCTATACAAAATAAACTGAATTGAATTGAATTGAATGTAATATTTAAGCAAGTCACACTATAATACCACACTTTGTACTCCAAGATCATGGCAAAACACAAGTGGGAAACTATGGGGACCATGATTATGCAGCAAGTCACAGGTCCACCTGTCTGCTGGCCATGGTCCACTATGGCTCAAAGATTTGGGGCCTCTCCAGACTACGCTAGTGAGTGCCAATTCCACAGAGTAACTTGTCTTGCCTGCTTTGAGGACACAATGCATGATTACTCAAATGTTGTGATATTTTTGCTGTCATGTACTTTTGAATTGAGGCATTTTAAAATACTGTCTAATAATAAAAAGTCAAACCTTGTATCACACATTTTTTTATGTTTAGTATTTATTGCTGTTCAATACTCATGTTTTGTTTATATGCTTTTTCAGCTTTGACCAGGGCACACACCCGCCCGTCAGCCACCCTCACCCATGCCACTGTGTCCATTGAGGCACCCATAGGTCCCCAACCCAACCTCGTCCACCCATCTGTGTCCACTGAGCTGGATGACAGCACACTGCTGGCACAGGCAATTAAGTTTGAGGAGGCACATGTTGCATGTACGTTTATACTTATTCAAATCATAAAACACAATATTTAAATATATTAAAGTGAATAAGCATTTCTTTATTTGTGTGTTTATTTCTTTGTTTTTAATCCACCACGCCGAGTATGTCTTCCAGCTGTCTGGATACATACCTTGCCTGAAGTGGACCAGAGGTGGATGTCCAAAGCCCTGTCCAGGTGGACAGCACAGGGGCATCCTGAGCTGGACTTCAGCAGGGTGGACAAACTTTGGTGGTATCCTCCACAGGTGCCACTGAAGACCAGTAGTTCTCCTCCACAGGAAAATTACTTTGGCCATCCCCTGCTGCTCTGGATGCCAAGAAAGCTGTGGCAAGTAAAGCTGATCTGTCTGCATCCAGAGTGTCACAATGAACTTCTGACCTCAGCTGGCCTGCATCAGAAGATCAGGCAGGTGGTGCAATGTTGCTTCAGAGTACCTGGCCTGCCAGAGATGCAAGCTGAAGGTCATCAGCTGGAGCCTTGGCCTCGTCTCGGAGCTCGACATTGGCCACGGGGTGCAATTCCTTTGCATCCTGACTTCCAAACTTGCATGGGACTTAACTCTGGTTCCACAGAAGAGGAGCCTGATAACTGAAGGCTCTGGCTCCCATCCTACTTTTATATACTCTAGGAACCACAAGTAACCCTGCATTGATTGAGCGCAGCTTTCTAGTTGGGTAATATGGAACTATAAGTTCCTTAAGATAAGACGGTGCCTGGCCAGTTAGAGCTTTGTAGGTAAGTAAAATAATTTTAAATTCTATTCTTGATTTAACAGGGAGCCAGTGTTATGGCCACGGTTATGGTAACAAAAGATTCTGTGGCAACGGATGACCCGTGTGTAACTATCATCCTACCTGCTTTCCCCAGTGGCTCCATGACTCTTTCCAAATATATAGTCTATGGGCAAAAGCATTTTTCAGCCCCACGGAATTATGTAGCGGAAAATTGTAATTCCACCGTTTGGCTGCTATGTTAAATTTGCCTCAAAGCCCGGCGCTCCTCATGGAGTGTTGGGTAATACTTGAAACCACATTTCCCCACGCTCATTTTGAGTGAACTATTAGGTCTTTGCACTACCACAGGTATGGTTATGGCAGGTTAGGGCCCTTAACATCATATACTTGCATGTGATAGTGACCTCAATATCAACCAAAACAACCTAAACAATAATGTGTAGAGGAAATTGAAAACATATCATATCATATGTCAATTTAATGTTCACAAGGAATAGGTGGGTAAAGGTATTGAATAATGTTATAGGTATATCATTTAATTGTATCTAGTATCCCTATATTATAATATTGATTATATATAAAAAAATCTTATGAATAAATGTAATTCTCCTGTTATTACGTATAGTTTTGCACCTCTAGAGGGCAGCACTCACTGCCCGGCTAGCTCAGTCGGTAGAGCATGAGACTCTTAATCTCAGGGTCGTGGGTTCGAGCCCCACGTTGGGCGACAGTATTTTAGAGATATGCAGACAAATATTATAACAGATCGATGGATTACCATATAGATATATAAAAAGATGGATGCATTAATGGATGGATGGATGAATTGTTAGATTGATTAAAGCCGGTTGAGCACATAGATGGATAATAGATGCATGATAATAGTGGGGTGGATGGATAAATAGACAGAGGGATCATGGATTACTGCATGCGGGTGGATGCTAGTGGACCAGCAACGGGATAATTCACATTAAATGTAATTATTGGGTTTTAACTATCTACAGATACAAGTGTTAAAACTAAAAACAAGGGACCTGATCAGATCACACTTATGTTAAAATGATTGGTTAATTTACGCGACGCTATTAACTAACCAGCTAGCTACCGAGAGCCGCTGCGCTATTTAAAGCAACTCGTCCATTTTAATCTTAGTGTAGCGTTGTTAATAACTACGTTAAAATTTGCGGGGCACCACTTCTGAATAGAAGAAACAAATAAAAAATATGATCAATAATTTGGTAACAAATTATCCAGTCTCAATATCTCAGGCGTAAATCCTGATTTCAGTGACCTTATAGTTCCAACCTTTTGAATCAATATGACAGACAACGGCTTGGCGATACATGGGTAATTTATTAAAAAGGTAATTAAATGAATGGATGACAGGATTATTAATAATGCAGTGGGCTGCAACTGCTGGATTGGGACACAGCTACAGACTAACGCTGTGTCCCAATCCAGCGGCTGCAGCCTTCGGAGGAACCAGCCTCGCGGTCTAAGTCGGCCAGGTCCCATGAATACCGCGAAGGCTGGACCGAGCGGTCCCCGAAATGAGACGGTCTGGTCCACAAATGATTTCTTGTTTGCGTCACCAGCTTATGTGCTAATGTGTAGAGGAAATCGAAAACATATCATATCATATGTCAATTTAATGTTCACAAGGAATAGGTGGGTAAAGGTAGTGAATAATGTTATAGGTATATCATTTAATTGTATCTAGTATCCCTATATTATAATATTGATTATATATAAAAAATCTTATGAATAAATGTAATTCTCCTGTTATTACGTATAGTTTTGCACCTCTAGAGGGCAGCACACACTGCCCGGCTAGCTCAGTCGGTAGAGCATGAGACTCTTAATCTCAGGGTCGTGGGTTCGAGCCCCACGTTGGGCGATAGCATTTTAGAGCATGTGTATGAAAAAAGGCTGTCCTTGAGATCTGTTTTATATAAGAGTTAAAAGACAGATCCTGATCAAAGATAACTCCAAGGTTCTTAACGGTAGTGCTGGATGCTAGAGCAATGCCATCTAGAGAAACTATATCGTTAGATAATTGATTTTGAAGGTGATCTGGGCCTAGTAGGATAACTTCTGTTTTTTCAGAGTTTAACATTAAGAAGTTACAGGTCATCCAGGTTTTTATGTCCGTAAGACATGCTTGAAGTTTAGAGAACTGGTTAGTTTCGTCTGGCTTAATTGATAGATATAACTGGGTATCATCTGCATAACAATGAAAGTGTTTTCTGATAATATTCCCCAAGGGAAGCATATATAAGGTAAATAAAATAGGTCCAAGAACAGACCCCTGTGGAACTCCGTGACTGACCCTGGTTTTCATCGAGCTTTCATTGTTTACATATACAAACTGAGATCGGTCTGATAAATACGACTTAAACCAGCTAAGTGAGTTCCTTTAATGCCTATTAGATGCTCCAATCTCTGTAATAGGATTTGGTGATCAATGGTATCAAATGCAGCACTAAGGTCTAGCAATACAAGTACAGAGACAAGTCCTTTGTCTGAAGCTATTAGAAGGTCATTGGTAATTTTCACCAGTGCCGTCTCTGTGCTATGATTCACTCTAAATCCTGACTGAAAATCCTCAAATAAACTATTGTTATGCATAAAGTCACAGAGCTGATTTGCTACTGCTTTCTCAAGGATCTTAGAGAGGAACGGAGGGTTAGATATAGGTCTATAGTTAGCCAACACCTCTGGATCTAGAGTAGGTTTCTTAAGAAGAGGTTTAATTACAGCTAGTTTGAAGGCCTGTGGTACATGGCCCGTTAGTAAAGACAGATTGATAATTTCTAATAAATAATTGCTAATTAAAGGTAAAACTTCCTTAAGCAGCCTAGTTGGAATCGGGTCTAAGAGACAGGTGGAAGGTTTAGACTTAGAAATAGTTAAAGTCAATTGTTGAAGGTCGATGGGAGAAAAGCCATCTAAATATATTTCAGGTTCTACAGCTGTGGATCGATCGGTACTGGTTGAGGGCAGTAGATTATAATTTTTTTCTCTAATAGTTAGAATCTTAAATCATTAAAGAAGTTCATGAAGTCACTACTACTGAGGTTTATAGGAATACACGGCTCAACAGAGCTGTGACTCTCTGTCAGCCTGGCTACAGTGCTGAAGAGAACCCTAGGGTTGTTCTTATTTTTCTCTATTAATGCTGAATAATAGGCTGCTCTAGCATTACGGAGTGCCTTCTTATATATTTTAAGACTGTCTCGCCAGACTAACCGCGCTTCATCCACATTGGTGGAACGCCATATCCTTTCAAGTTTTCGCGATATTTGCTTTAATTCGCGGGTTTGAGGATTATACCATGGAGCAAACCTCCTTTCTTTTATTAGCTTCTTTTTTAGAGGAGCTATAGAGTCTAGTGTCATTCGCAGTGAGCATGCAGCACTATCAACAAGATGGTCAATCTGAGACGGACTAAAGCTAGCGTAGGAGTCCTCTGTTATATTGAGCAATGGTACTGAATAAAACCCTGAAGAAATCGCTTCTTTAAATTTAGCTACAGCATTATCAGATAGACATCTAGTGTAGAAACTTTTGCCTAATGGCGTACACTCTGGTAGAACAAATTCAAAGGTTATTAGAAAATGGTCCGATAAAAGAGAGTTCTATTGAGAGACAATTACATTTTCTATTTCAATACCATATACCAGAACAAGGTCGAGGGTATGGTTAAAACAGTGAGTCGGTTTATGTACACACTGACAGAAGCCAATAGAATCTAGTAATGAACTAAACGCAGTACTAAGGCTATCATTATACACATCCACATGAATATTAAAATCCCCTACAATAATAACTTTATCTGTTTTGAGGACTAAACTTGATAAAAACTCTGAGAATTCAGATAGGAATTCAGAATACGCACCTGGTGCACGGTACACTATAACAAATAAAATTGACTTGCTTGCTTTCCCGCTCTGGTTTGAAAGACTAAGAACAAGGCTTTCAAATGAGTTGTAATTTAATTTAGGTTTAGGGTATACATATACCTCCACAGAACATAATGACATAAATGTGATTAACCTAACATTTGAACCGATAGTATGGCCTCAGTCGTGACACATTCAGCGTTCATCGCCCTTCCTCACAGTTGCAACACCTTTATCTGACACTGCGTTAAGGGTAAATGGTCCTTGATGCCTGTTTTGAAAAGTGTCTCCCACTCTGCATGGGAGGGAATCGAGGAGGCAATTTAAGAGACTTGGGATGTACCCCAAGTCTCTTAATTGCATCCTCGATTCCCTCACTTGTGTCGTTTCCTTGCGTCTTAGTCCCGCCCACCAGGGATGCATGGAGAGACTCAAGGAAACCATGCGAGGAGAGAGGAGACGGGGAAATGTGTTGTAAGAGAAATTAGACATCCTTTCCTCTGTAGCGTCACTTGAAGCGACGATAGTTTCTGATGACTTTCTACCAGCAGAATGCATTTGTCTTATTTATTAATTATTAACGTCTGTATGTTTTGAAATTCGGATTGTGATGTCATTATTAAATAATCCAGAAAATGATTATGGTTTCTCCTAAACACTGGAATTAATTTATTAGGCTCAATGTTTCGGGGTAAATTGGAATTACATAACTCATCAAACCGACACTCAGGAATTATTAGCCTCATATGAATGAATGGAAATGAAGATAAATTATGTAAAAAGTGCTTCTACTGACAAACAGACAGACTCTCCAACATCTGTTCAATCTGTGATCTGTCATCCCTCTAGTATGAAACTCCAGTGATGATGAGCTATATCAGATCAGTATGATTGGCTGCAGCGTCCAATCAAATAACTGATGAACAATGAGGGGGCGTGTCCGCCCTCACAACACTTACTGGAAGGATGCCCTCGTGCATCCTCGCTCATGGCTCCTCGGAGATCCCTCCTCGCTCCTCGATCCTAGCTCCTCAGAGCCGAAATAAGAACTTTGGGATGGCCGACAATATGGCGGTGCAGAATGACTTCCGGTTCAATCGAGGAGCGAGGAAATGACAAATAAGAGACTTGGGATGTACCCTCTGGTTTGCTTGTAAGCAGCTGTCACCATTTTGAAGCATGACACCTTCACCTTCACAGCGCACAGCATTTTGATACAGATCACACAGCCTTGTGAGTGGCAGTCTGGCCTCTGTGCGAGATTGTGAGCCCCAATGAGCAGATTACTGAACATTCAAGTGTGCAGTAATCCATAAACACTCCCTTTCATGCATCAATCTCTCTGCTTGATCATAATAGTATATCCATGCCTTTAATAATCTCTCTGTATATCTATCTATCCGTTAATTTATCGATCTATCTGTTTAACATTTGACTACACATGCTCTAAAATGCTATCGCCCAACGTGGGGCTCGAACCCACGACCCTGAGATTAAGAGTCTCATGCTCTACCGACTGAGCTAGCCGGGCAGTGGACGTTGCCCTCTAGTGGTAGTATATTGAACTACAAAAGGGAGAGCCACAAAATGTTTATGTTATTAGCTGTGTTTATGTTTATTGACAATTAATACACTAGCTACTTTTACCTATTCCAAAGTCATAATGTATATATATGCTCTGCTAAACTCTTTAACCGGGGTTAGACCTCTGAACCATCCGTGGGCTCTATCCATTCAGCTATTAAAAGTGTCTGTTCAATACATTTCTTAAAGACATTTGAGAGTTTTCTCATCACGGTTATTTCTCACAGGGAAATTAATACATTTGATTTCCACCACACTGATAAATACTTACTCATACTGACCTGGAATGAACCTGTTGAGATCCATCTGGAAGGACTCAAACAATGTGGACCCTCTGGCACACCTGTAGTTTGGCAGGATGATGCCATCCTTGGTGGTAGTGCATGTCTCATTGTACAGGAGTACACCTGGTTTATCCTGGATACACTTTACATGCTGCTTCTGGATTCACTAGAAATTCTGCATCCTCTCCTGGTCCAAGTGAGGCACAACAAGGAAGTATCTGCCCTTTACCCCATCAGCTCTTTAAGAACAAGTTCAATCACGACGATTGTCTCCATGATAGTAACATACTCCGATAGTATGAACACGTTTTTAAAGTCTGTGAAGACGAGCTTCCAGAGGTCAGGGGAGGAGAGTGAAGTTTTAGAGGGGCCGTATGATCTCTGCTTACCCGAGAAAAATAAAAACCCTAAAGACATCCTGGTCCACAATAACCTCAACAGAGAGAAAAACAATAAGGAGGCGGTTTTATGCGTCACTCCCAATGTTTTTAATCCTTCCACAAGGATCAGTTTTAACCTGGGGCAGAACCTGAAACCTAAAACTATAAACACAGTTTAGGCCATCAGATACGGGGCCTGCTACAAACTGTACGTGGGGGAAAGGAAAAACCAACTAAACCTCAGAGTCAAACAGCATATCTCCATGTTGTGGAAGAGGAACCGGTGTTCTATATGCACATTTTAAACTCCAGGGCCCACACAATATACAGAGTGTGGGTCTTAAGAGCAACAGACATTGAACCACGGCCCAACGACGGGCAGTGGAGAGGAAATGCAGTGCAGTCACCCCTCGTTTTCTTACCATTTTAGTTGGATTTATTTTCATTTCTAATTTATGCACCTCTCTACCCTCAGATTTTATGAAATTGTAAATATACATTTTAATTATTGTCTTTATTTAGTGTGTTATTGCCTGTTTTACTAACCTTGTCTTTAATTGTACATAATATTATTTATGCCTTGTTTTTTTATATTTTAGCACTTATTCTTATCGTACTTATTTTAACATCATTTTATTATCTCTACAGATCTACAGGATGAGAGGTGACAGATATTTAATAACTTTTATCAAATAATAATACTTTTCAAAACAGTTTAGATGCAGACATTGAGTCTATTGGATCACAGACATTACAACCAGATGCATAAAAATACACTCTTCTGTTGTTTTTATTAACCCCTGTGTGTTCCATGTGTGTTTTATATGTTTGCACTTATTTATCATTTAATTGCACTTAAGAGTTTTTTAGACTTGAGCACCTAATTAATCTCTCAAAAGCACTTATTTTTCATGTTTTAACAACCAACATTGTATAGATATGTTTTTATTTTTGTTTTGTCTCCCATCCCAATTTTCTCGATCAAAACAGTTACCATCCAAATTCATCCATACAACATCCCCCCGATAAAATTCCACGTCTATATTTGCCCTATAGCTTTTTTTAGACAGCCCTTTAAACATATTTAATTTTCATAATAACCTCCACCCGACAGACGGACCATGGAGATCTTGAGAGTGTTTTTAATATACAAATGATTCTCCCACTGTCCTACCCGCCTGCTCATGTTCATTTTAATTATTACTAATCTTTTAATGTTTACATTTTCTTTTTACTTTAATATGAAGATTTTAACCATTACATATTTACATACATGGTTTTAAGAAAGAATCTCTTAAACTATTTTAAACAGATGCCCCCCCGTGACATTCAATTGGAATGCCATGTCTTAAACCCTAACCCCTTGGTAATAACATAATTGGAGAGTTTACACACTTTTTTCCTTGTCTCTTTTAAAGTGTACTTTAAATTTGAGCTTTCAATAACAGTGTGATGCTTGTTTGCTTTTACTCACGTTGTATGTAGTTTTTCCTTTTTAATTGTTCTAGTTTTGGCACTTATGAGTCAACATATAATGGCAATGGCATCCATTTAAGAAAAAGTATTAATACTGATAATCATAAAATAATTACATTTGATTTACATTAGCCACCTGCAGGCGCATTTATTTAATGGTATCTATTATCTATTATTTCATTTCAAAATGTCTGTAAACACCATGCAGTCCGTGTTTGAATACAGTTTATTGGATGGTTTTAACTGTTGTGCATTTTAAATGATTATCTATGTGATATCTCCTTTTCTTATAAAAATGTCTACTTTTACATACCAAATTAATTGGTCTATGGAGATACCGAGATATAAACATACAAATACATGTTTTAATTGTATTTTATTAACCTTTTTTTGTTTACATATTTAAGTTTGTTTTATAACCGAGCATTTCTTTATCCTTATAATGCACTTATATTGAAAGTTCTCATAAAGGTTTTGTGCATTTTTTTTTATAGTTCGTAGTGTATAGAATTATGTATATATTGTCGTGCTACTTATTACAATTACTTCAATGAACAATTAGTTTACATAAACCCATTACCGTATCAAATCTTATTTCAACACCTCACAAATTGAAGGTCTGATAGTATCTGTATCAACTGTCTCCGAAACTTTAGGTTTAAAGCTGAATAATAAAAATAATAAAAAAATTCTAAACTAAAAATGGGTGCCCCCACCAATGGCGTCACCCTAAACACAAAAGCCACTCACGAGAAGACCGGACACATCTACACACTGACAGAAGCTGACCACTTCCCTACTTACACTCACACCTGATGCGTTCAGGTGCAAACATTTCAATAAAAAGGGCCAGCAGACAACAGAAGCCGCTTCGCCAGATGAACGGATGACAGAACTTGGATGACAGCACTCACCTGATTCTGGTGAAGGAAGGATCCAAAGACGAAGTTACTTAGCCCTAGAGAAATTGAGTGAAAAATCTTGAGACTCAACGCCACCACCAAAGATCGGTTAAGCAGCTTTTAACATTTATTCTGATCTTTTACTTGTATATTTTTTTCAAGCAAACATGGGCAAGGTCTCCTTAACGAAAAACGTTACTGCACTAAGACACATTCGATCACACAGCAGCATTAAGCGCATTATAAAGTTAGCTGTTTATCAGCCTCAAGCACAGATTTTGATACATCTTCCTTGTCCCAATCCACAATACTTGCTCTTTATACCCCATCGCCCCATTATAACAGTGCGTCAGTCTTTGGTTTTAATTTTTATTTGCTTATTTCATCCTAAAAAGATTTAATTTCATATTATGCCACACTATCATACACCACCCAAAATGGTAACCGGACCTCACAACAAACATGGTCTGACATACCTGGGCTACTGGCCAAGAAATGAAATCAATATCACAATATCACTGCGCAATACGTTTATGCTTAGATAGGAAGGATGTGCTTAGAATTGTATAATAAGCTGGATCAAAACACTCACATAGCGGCACAGCCTCTTATGGTTACATTGGGCTAGCTCACCACTGGTTCTGGTGACAGTGTGTGACCCACAATGACTCAGCTACCTGGCATCCCATCATAAATGACATATAAATGATATTTGTGCGTGCTATGTGAGAATCTGCACACACACAAAATGCATCCACCGACCATATCTTTCGCAAAAACATCATTTGAATTAGTGCCACTTAATTTACTTACTTCAAGACACTGGCCAGTGTTACACATCAATTTAACATTAGATAAATAATATATTATTTCCAGTAGAACAAGTTGAAGCAATTAACAAAAAAGTCTGAATATACTAAATAGTAAATTAATTTGGTAGGTGAATGTCCAATGATCCTTCAGAATGGATTGTCTTGTGCATCCTGCAGCAGATTCTTCTCTCACATCCTGGAGGTGAACTCCGCTCTCCTGACCAGAGACCTGCTCACCTCAGATACAGAACGACAACCTGCACACACACGCACACGCACACACACACACACACACACACACACACACACACACACACACACACACACACAGAATAGAGAATTATAGTTGATGGGTGGGTGTTTTACTATGTGGTGTCTTAAAAAGAACACAGAAGTGCCAAAAACTGCAATTCCTCGAATGGCCGCTTTGAGTTGGTTCCAAAGCGAGTTAATCCTCATTCACTCTGATGTTAAAATGACCAATTTACCAGCAGAAACAAACCTGTTTCAACTCTTGTACAAAAAAAACTGTTTTGATCTCTATAGCTAAATTCCCTGTTCATGACCGCTGTATGGATAAATGTTTATAACTCACTTGTTTCATTTACATTAAGGCTTAACCGTATGCATACTTAAGGGTGTGGCCGCTCTAAGTGAGAGGGATGTTCAGTGTTCAGTTAAGACACTAGGAGTTGGATGTAAATTTTTTAAGGCTAGCACATTTTGTTTTAAGCCTTTCTTTTTCTAGCCAAATTTCCCATCCCAATGAATGTCACATTAACTTGAATTACGGATGCACCTTGCTAACCTAGTTAGCGGTAGCGTAAGCTAGCGGTAGCGGAAACTAGCGGTAGCGTAAGCGTAAGCTAGCGGTAGCGGAAGCTGGCAACGGTAACTGGCCCTGACAGGCCTCGCTCTAGTTCCACCCTCTTGTCCAAATATGGTCCAAATCTTCTGGTTCCACCAAAACAAGATGGTGATTTCCGCGCAGGCTGAAAACTCACCTCTTCAAGAAGTACTACCCTGAGCCTTCCTCGTAGCACTTATTGCATTCGTATTAGTTGTTGCACGTATTGTATTCGTATCAGTTCGCTGCACTTATTGTATTCGTATTCGTTTACTGCACTTATCCTATTCGTATTAGTTTGTAGCACCTATTGTATTCGTATTAGTCTGTTGCAATTATTGTTTTCGTAGTAATTTGCCTCTGCACTGTACTTTTGCTCTGGTTTATGCTTTAAGATGCTTGTTTAAGAAAGGAGATGCACTTATGACTTCTGGTGACTAGTAGTTCTCTTGAATACCTATGTTGAATACACTTCCTGTAAGTCGCTTTGGATAAAAGCGTCTGCTAAATGCCTGTAATGTAATGTAATGTAATGTGATGGCCAAAATGCCAAACTGAAAATGGTAGCCCACAAACTAATTGGTAAGGTCACGGTGGCTCCATCCACCTTTATATACAGTCTCTGGTGATTCCACAAAGCAGATGCCTGGTGTGTGTGTTTATGTGTGTGTATGTATGTGTGTGTATGTGTTACCTGACAGGGCCATAGCCAGTCTCAGCTCCTCTTTAAGAAGTTCCAGAACCTCTTTAACTCCCTGTTCCCCCTAGACACACACACATAACATGTTCGCTTAGTTGTGTGTCACAATAGAGAGTGTTGTTTTGTAAATTATATTTCAATAGCCTGAGATTTTTAACAAAAACGATCCTTGTTTTGTTACTTGCAACTAACTTTCCAAAAACACAAATAAAGATATTCAAATAAGCAAATGTAATTCTGTTTTTTAAAATCCTAAGCGTTCAGTTTAACTCTTCCACACACAAACAATTCCAGTAGTCAGAGCTTGTGGTAGCCAGTAGATGTAACATCCTCTACGGATGAGGCATCGCAGTGATTGGGGCCAATGCGACCCCAGATGGGCGCGGTGCTTCACCTGACAGGCGAGGCCCCACAGCACTGGTCTGCCGATGAAGACAGCCTTTGCTCCCAGAGCTAAGGCCTTTAGGACGTCTGTCCCTCGCCGCACTCCTCCGTCCATGTAGACCTCACAGCGACCCTGCACTGCCAGCACCACCTCCTCCAACACATCGAGCTACACACACAGAACACATTTTACTTCATATATTTTATTGTCAAGGTAAAGTACATTACGATTTCCATTGAGGAGAGCGATTCCCTGAGACCAGTGCCTGAATGTAACGTAATTTTAGGTCCACACTGATAGGTAGCCATGTTAACATATTGGTTTTGCCGTGGAGCAGAAAGTGGAGCAAAATAAAAAACAAACAATCCACAATATCACGTCAGGTGATATTGAGAAGACATGCCTTCTATGGAGTTAGACCTGCAGTGCTCAGTCAACTCAGTGGAACGGGCCGGTTCAAAGGCAAATAGAGCTAGCTCCTTTGTTGTCAAAAAACTGTGATAACAAAAATTGATATATATCTTTTGGACTTAGGATTCCGTTGCCTGGCTCTTGTTGGGATGTCTTCCTGTTAGCCTTTTCCCCTCATCTTCTGGTTTTGACCTCTGCCTGCTTTTGAATTGTGTAATGCCGAACTTTCCTACTACTTTTATTACTCTGTGTTCCATGCGTTCCATGACACTTTCCTCAAGTCATCACAGAAGGGCCAGCCTAGTGGTTTCATTCTTGTGACACCTGACATTATTGTAAAAAGAAAGTACTGGAGCAGTGTAGGGTTGCTGTGCCATGTGACAATAGACCCTTCGTACAATAAACCTTCCTAAATTGCGCTAGAGACTTTTATGTTTGTTGTGGTGTTTGCCTTTGTTGAAATATAGTCGATGCGCTAAATGAACTATGGGAATGCTTGTCTTTGTTTCCAGAGAGCTTGAAACGTGGCCATAAATATGGCCCAATTTAAACAAATTCCTCTCTCTGTCAGTTACTGTTCATGAGTTAGATGTTAGATCTTTTTTGTGATATTTCAGAAGTTTCACTTAAAATGAATTTGACAATTGAGTGGAAACACGACTCAGAAATGCTAAGAGAGGTATGGAATGACACCATACAGTTCTATTACTGAGACCATTTAGTAGTTAGATGGTTAGCAGAAGACTATTTTTTATACTATATTTAAGTATATTGTAAGTCTAAGTGGGTTGCACTTTGGTTGAGTGACTAGCATTGTCACCTCACAGCAAGAGGGGCCCTGGTCCAATTCCCAGTCTGGACGGCCCTGCTGTGTTGGTTTGCATGTTCTCCCTGTGTCAGCCCGGGTTCCCCCCGGGTTCTACCTCCCTTTCTCCAAAGATAGGTTAGGTTAATTGAAAAGTATGTGTCAGCCCTTTGATGGTCTGGCAACCTGCCAAGGGTGAACCCTGCCTTAGCCCAATGTCAGCTGGGACTGCAACCCTTACAGATAATGGATGGATGGATGTTAGTCTAAGGCATTACTGTAGTGCATAATTGTCCAGATTGAGATTATGTTAAAGGTACAGCACTATTAGAAAATAATGTTTGATTGTCTGGACTGTAATACATTTCATCATATCAGAGATGGTTGACACTGTCTTGTACTTGATATTTCATAAAAGAACAATTCATGCACACACACACACACACACACACAAACACACACACACACACCGTGGCAGGAACCCCATCTAGTTGTCGAGCTCCGTGATTGGACACCAGGATTCCGTCGACACCATAGTTCACAGCCTGGTCGGCATCCTCACCTGACGACACACACAAACACTGCTGAACAAGTTCATTTTGAACCAGAAAACAAAAAAAAGTTGATTGATTGCAATTTTTATTCTAATATTTGCATAGGAGTTTGTGTCTGTGTTGACATACCATTAACGACCCCTTTCAAAATCACTGGTAGGTGTGTATGTTTTTTAAGCCATGTGATGTCATCCCAGCAGAGAGAGGGGTCTATTGCTTTGGCAACATAAACAGCCAAACCACTGTCATTGCCATAGTTTCCCTCAGAGAAAGCCAGGGAGGCTGATGAGAAGTTGGAGAGGCTGAGGACACACACACACACGCACTGACACACACACACACACACACACACACACACACACACACACACACACACACACCATCCATGGTGGAGGTTGGAAAGTGATTCATTTCCCTCTGCTATTTCTGTTGTGTTTGGTTCCTACCTCAGGTGTGAGGGCAGTTTAAAGCGGTTGCGCATGTCATCCAATCTCCTTCCCAGGTATGGCGTATCCACGGTGACAAAGATAGCCTTGTAGCCCGCCTCTTCTGCCCGGCGGACCAAGGACAGTGTGAGCTCTCTGTCTTTATAGATGTAAAGCTGCAGCCACATGACGCCACCTACTGAGGCTGTCATTGCTGACATCACTTCCTCTATAGTGGAGGTGGCCCAGGAGCTCAGCATCATCCCCGTCCCCACTGCTCGGCATGCTGGGTACACACATATTATTATTACTTATTGGAATTAGCCTCAAACCTTTACATTAGAGATGTCAAGATTACCATTTTTTCCTTCCCGATAATGATGTGATTCTTTAACTCACATATTGGTATATATTGGTATATATACATTCAACACACATATGTTTTATATGTTTGTTGCATATATGTATATGTTGCATATATATATATATATATATATATATAGTACCAGTCAAAAGTTTGGACACACCTTCTCATTCAATGGTTTATTTTTTTCTACATTGTTGATTAATATTGAAGACATCCAAACTATGAAGGAACATATTTGGAATTATGTGGTAAACAAACAAATGCTCAACAAACCAGAATATGTTTTATATTTTAGATTCTTCAAAGTAGTTAAATGAGAAGGTGTGTCCAAACTTTTGACTGGTACTGTATAAGGCAGCACACCCCACTGCTGAGCTACACCCTTTCAGTGAGTGGTGTAGGAGTGGTAGGGCCATCTAGTTAGAGGCTTCCGCATATGCCTATAGAGCTAGGGTTACAATATTGTAACCTACCCTCTACTGGACTCTATGGGTTTAATGGGTGGAGCCCAATGAATGCACGCTCTGCTCTGCATAACATCAACCCAACCACAATGATCCTGACCAACTAAAGGTTAGTTGCAGCAGCCCACCAACTTTTTAAAAAATAGTCCGCCACACTTTGTATGTAGGGGCGCCCAGCCTACCCAGGTAGTACGTAATTGAACTGGGTAGAGCCATGGCCTAATCCTGCAGGTGTCTAAAAGACAAGCGGTAGAAACCCTGCGCATACATAGAGATGTAGGTGTACCAAGCCCAGAAGAGAGTCAGGTTTAACACACATCCACTTTTTCACAAGTCCTGTGTCGTTCCAGCAAGCACAGACCCTGAAAAGGAACCGATATGTCCAAGAGACTGCCACGCTGCCTGTAGAGTGTGCGCGGACCACAGTTGGTGGGTTTACTTCCTGCCTGCCTTAAAGTGTATATGTTGCATATGTGTGATATATATATATATATATATATATATATATATATATATATATATATATATATAGTACCAGTCAAAAGTTTGGACACACCTTCTCATTCAATGGTTTATTTTTTTCTACATTGTTGATTAATATTGAAGACATCCAAACTATGAAGGAACATATTTGGAATTATGTGGTAAACAAACAAATGCTCAACAAACCAGAATATGTTTTATATTTTAGATTCTTCAAAGTAGTTAAATGAGAAGGTGTGTCCAAACTTTTGACTGGTACTGTATATTTATTTATACTGATATATTTAGCATTACAGCTGGGTCAACAGTCATTTTTATATATATTTCTGTAGAGCCAGCCGTACCACTATAATACCAAGTTACAGTATGTATTTCCAGTGAGTGTGTGAGTGTGTGTGTGTGTGTGTGTGTGTGTGTGTGTGTGTGTGTGTGTGTGTGTGTGTGTGTGTGTGTGTGTGTGTGTGTGTGTGTGTGTGTGTGTGTGTGTGTGTGTGTGTGTGTGTGTACCCCCTTGCTGTAGCTGTCTCTCCATCAGGATGAGCCATCCTCTGCATTGCTGTGGCTGCAACACAGACAGGCATGCTAAGCTTCTGGCCGAGCACAGAGACAGAGAGATCCACTGTGGACACATCCCTCAACACCCGAGGGACAAGTTGCCACCTGTCGCAAACATGCGCACACACACACACACACACACACACACACACACACACACACACACACACACACACACACACACACACACACACACACACACACACACATCATTAGTGATTTAAAACCATTTACAATTGTACACGTTTTTTTGTTTTTTTAAAACCTCTTCACACAGTCAGCTCTGCAGAAATTAATTTCGGACTAAGCTTTGGATCACTTGTCATTACTTTATCACTACATGCATTTATTGACCAGATCTTTCAAAATCAGTTAACTGATTTCCAACTTAAACTCTCCACCACAATAGAGACATACAGTAATATACAGTGATGACCTATCTTCATTTTTTGATGTAATCAATGAACGACTTGAGCCAGGTGAGAGAAGGGGAGAAGTGGGGCAGAATTCTTATGAAGCTGAAAAAATGGCTGACCAGCATTCACGTGAGCAGATGTCTCTCTTAGACTAAATTAATGCTTATGGTATGGACATATATCTGCATAGTATGTCAGGGATGAATCAAGCATCAAAATATTATTTCCCAAGTATATTACAAGAAAGGACATACGGTGTGATGTGGATGAGAACTTGGGTTGCCTAGCACTGCTGTATTTCAATATCTAGCTATCTTACAAATGTGTGTCATGAATACATATACATTACATTACATTACAGTCATTTAGCAGACGCTTTTATCCAAAGCGACTTACAGGAAGTGTATTCAACATAGGTATTCAAGAGAACTACTAGTCACCAGAAGTCATAAGTGCATCTCCTTTCTTAAACAAGCATCTTAAAGCATAAGCCAGAGCAAAAGTATAGTGCAGAGGCAAATTACTACGAAAACAATAATTGCAACAGACTAATCCGAATATAATAAGTGCTACAAACTACTACGAATAGGATAAGTGCAGTAAACAAATACGAATTCAATAAGTGCAGCGAACTGATACGAATACAGTAAGTGCAACAACTAATACGAATGCAATAAGTGCTATGAGGAAGGCTCAGGGTAGTACTTCATGAAGAGGTGAGTTTTCAGCCTGCGCCTAAAGATGGGCAGCGACTCTGCTGTCCTGACGTCATGGGGAGTTCATTCCACCACTGAGGGGCCAGGACAGAAAAAAGCTGTGACCGGGTGGATCGGCCGCAGGGACCTCTGAGCGACGGGCAACCAGTCGCCCCGAGGCCCAGAGCGAAGTGGTCGGGCGGGGTGTAGGGCTTGACCAAGGCCTGGAGATAGGAAGGAGCTGTTCCTTTCACTGCCCTGTAGGCTAGCACCAGAGTCTTAAACTGGATGCGAGCTCTTACAGGGAGCCAGTGTAGAGAACGGAGAAGGGAAGTTGTGTGAAAGAACTTGGGGCGATTGAACACCAGACGTGCTGCAGCTTTATAGAATTGTATTGAATCACAGGACTAATGTTTTTAATTTGTGCAACAAAATAAGCCCCTGTAAGGAATCATAATCCATGCACTAGATAAGTGCTGTTCTTATGTTGTAGTGGAATATGATATATACTGTATGTAATGCTACATGTTAGTATTGTTTCAGGTCTAAGTTACAAAACGGATGTGTAATCAGTTACAAAGTTACTGTTGCCAGATAAATGTTGTCAGTGAACTGGTATGTGAGTTATCCTTAGATGTGTATGTGGCCTTTTGGATGTGGCATTGACTGTTGTGCTGAGCTGCATCTTTAGAACGCTGTATATCTGTTGCTCTAAATCAGGGGTGTCCAAACTACGGCCATTTTTAATTGGCCCGCTTTGACAAATTCTAAAAACATAATGGGATATGGCCCACACATGAAACTTGCACTTAATGCTGCGTTCACACCAAAAGCGAAGCTAATATTTTAGTCTCTAGTTTACATGTAAAGTTTGACTTAAGACGCGAATATTCTCAAAGATGCTTCAACATAATCAGGTGAAATATTCGGGATAGACGCTGTTTGGCCAGCCATCAGCGTTGAGCTTCTCCTCCTGTCACTCTGTCATCGATCAGCTTATCAGCGTTGAGCTATTCTAATAACATCACGACTACCTACGCTCACTCATTCCCTTGTACTCATTGCACGTCACCGGAGTCTTTCCCCACGCTGAGAAGGCTACTAATCACAGCCTTGATCTTCATCTATATTCATAATGATAGTTTTGGTGGAGGGTTTTTTGAGGGAGACCTGAAAGGATGGGTGGTTAGTGTTGCAGACTTGGCGACTTTCTCGTTAGATATAAAGCCTTTTGGAGTAAGTGCTGCTAGCTACTTCCATTGGGAAAGAGTTGCCAGCACTGTGCTAAGTGGGTTTTTTTTCACCCAGTGTTATCTGAGATTACTATATTTCATTTTTCACAAGAGACATGATCATTTGGATCAGTGTACCAATGCTGTTATGTTATTGAACCAGTAGAACAGTGATGATAAAACAACCAGAGCTCAACCAACACTCTGGTGACACCAGTGAGCTCATTGTGTCCTCACAATAAATGCAATTAATTTTGTTTTGAAATGGCTCAGATGAAGTGGGACTTTGGACCTAATGCACAGTTGATGAGTGTACAACACTGAGCAGGGGGAGCTGTGCTTAGCAGAGCTGCTGTAATCATTAACCTGCTGGAGGCTCTTCTTGAATTGACTTTTTAGGACCGTTCAGTTAACGTGGCGTTATGAAGACTAGAACAAAGAGGATTGTTGGCATTGTTCTCAGGCTCCTTCATTAATTCTTGTTCATTTAACCATTCAGCACTTGAATTTAAAGCTTCACCTTGAACAAACATTAAGTATATATACCTACATGGTGCTGATAATGCCTTTAGGGATTCAGAACTTTTACTTTGTAGTAATACTAGTTTTACTTTGGAAGGAATGTTTTTAGTACTGTTAATAAAAGCTATTAACATGTCCCCTTATTAAGACAGTAATTGTTTACATTTCTAATATGTGGTCAATTAATCCATAACGCCTGTTTGGAAATTTGCTGCTATTGTTGAAGGAGATGTTAGAGAGGCTAGTGGGTGCCTTGAAACTGTCCCAGCTTCAGTGAACCCCGAGTGTGAACAGACTGCTGGTAAAATCATACTTAATCATTGCTTTAATAGGCAGTATGCAGTACATAATGATTGAGTAGTATGCAGTAGGCCTAGGTTAGTATATGATTTCAACACAGAAGACAAACTTACAGGCACAAGTGGCCCGGCTTAGTGGAGTGGTGTTGCCATTGGAAACATGGTGGAGGTACACCAAATCCATGGACGTATATAAAGTTGATGGATCTATTCATTTTCTATGGAATGCAAGAGTTCCGGCCGTGTGTCTACAACAATTTGCCACATCTGAGTTTGCATAATCATGACTTGACCTCAACTTTATGTAAATGGTGTCTCTCCATCACAAGACAGCAGGCTTGCAAAACTCAGATCAAACAGTCAAACTAGGCAGCAACATGGAAACATGATCTAATTATCCAATGTGGGGACGGGGAGGTTTCCTCTGGTGGAGATGTGGACATGCTGGTGGAATTTAGGTAAAACAGATGTTAGGTTTGTTTGTTTCAAATCGTAAGCTTAAATTAAAAATACCATCCGGTTGTTTTGTTTTGTCTGCTGATGACCTCACACAATTCTGTACAATGCTTTTTTGAATTTGCATCGGTAGGAATGTAAACGGCAGCGACAAAAATTGCAAATTGCAAATTTCCCCGCTGCGGGACTAATAAAGGATTATCTTATCTTATCTTATCTCTAAAAACAACAACAATTCTCTGAGCAGATAATCTGGCCGGCATCTAAGCATTAAAAATGTCGACATCGTCGACATTGTCTATTGACTTTGACTACATTTGAGCAACAAGCATCATTGATGTAAACACACAGTGCGCCTCCCCTCTTCTTACCAGAGTCTTGTGTTTTGCCTGCAAAGTATACAGTCAGCCCATGAAGTGAAATAGCGTGATCCTAGATGTTATTGAGAAGCCAGGTTTCAGTTAAGATGTGTGCACAACAGTCTCTGATCTCCTGTTACTGAGTCTCATTTCATCCATCTTGTTTTCCAGCAACAGGACATTAGCCAGGAGCAGGCTGGGTAGTGGGATAACCTTAGGTCCCGGCTGTTTAGTCCTAATTCTGGCTCTCCCCCCCCCTCCTTTTGGGTTGTTCACCCTGCTTCCGATGTACAACCAGTTGTACCACCAAAAACATCACGCGTAAGAGTAGTATTTGTAGGCGGTCACCTCCTCTGATGTCCTTCTAACACTATAGCTTTAAGTGTGTTAGGGTTGCCATGTACCGTTTGCACATTATGTAATGCCATATCGTAATCAATAGTCATTGTGCGGATGCCATTTTTATATTCTGCAATCCTGTCTTTTAGTTTTCTTTTATGCAGTTTTTGAAGAAACAACCACAGGGGCACTAGTCTGTAATCATCATATGTGATGTTGCAGTTAGCAAAGAGTTTTATTTAATGTGTGCTGTGAGCGAAAGGAGCTTGCATCTTGAAAGTGACACATCATGACATTATCACAATGACTGCAACAGTTAAAATTCCCAACGAGCTTTTGAAGCCAAGTTGTTGGTGTGGGAGGGGGAAGGAAGCTCCGTGCCACCTGACTCAGGGTCAGTGGTAAATGGTAAATGGACTGTACTTGTATAGCGCTTTTCTAGTCTTCCGACCACTCAAAGCGCTTTTACATTACTAATCATTCACCCATTCACACCCATTCATACACTGATGACAGGAGCTACCATGCAAGGTGCCACCTGCCCATCAGGATCTCTCTAATCATTCACACCCATTCACACACCGATGGCACAGCCTTCGGGAGCAACTCAGGGTTAAGTGTCTTGCCCAAGGACACATCGACATGGACTGCCGGAGCCAGGGATCGAACCGCCGATCCTCTGATTGGAGGACGACCCTGCTCTCCACTGAGCCACAGCCGCCCAGTGCACGTGTGAATGAGAACATAGTTGATTCTGTGGTTGGAGAGATGCATCATTCTGAAGAATGTTCCAACTGCCTTTTATGTAGTTTCTGATTTGAGATGCCTGCTCGCTACGTTGCGTCACAAAATAGCTTGAAGACTGGTGTGGTTCCTTTTTTGGATTGAAGTAAATGTTTAGTATTTATAGACTTAGCTCTTTGAAGTGATTTTTACACTATATGTCTTTTGTAACCCTGTTCAGTGAAGCGGTTAGCCTTATCATTAAACTCTTCACCTGTGTCTCATATGTGTCTTTGTTGTTGGGACTAGCCCAATTCAATGTTGTCTATAACAGTCTTTATGAAATGAATGTACTACATGTTCTTCATATGGCATAACAGTATTAGATTGTAAATCGTCTATGAAGTAGACCAAACCATTTTTTATTTTGGGTTGGGTGAAATTAATTTGTCTTACCACACTTCTAGAAACAGGTTGGCATAGGAAGGTGCATAGGTCATGCCCATAGCTTTACCTTGAGAATGTTCAGCTGACATTCCTGGAAGAGAACAGCTGAACACATTTGCCTCCGTCCTCTTTAGCACATTGCTTTACTTCCATGCTCCTGTCTATTTTCCCAAGCTGTGGGCGTGCCGACCGCCATCTACTGTCGGTAAAACACTGACTATGGATAGTACCTCAAACAACAGCACTTAAAAAAATCCCAAATATTCCTTTAAAATTTAGGCAAATGAACGTGAACGTTGTGTCACTTGACATATGGGCTGTTACTAAGGTAAAAAAAAAAAAAAAGTCATGCTGTTATAGCAATAATAATTAATTCATTATTAAAGTTTGGGTTGAAAGAAAGAATAACAGATGAGAAAAAAGAAGAAAACAGGTGGAGGGGGAGGACAAGGAAAATGTTATTTCTCAGACTGAGATGTCAGACTTAATTATTGGACAAACACAAGTATGATATGTCAAAGAAATGAGGGTGAAAGAGAGGACATCCAGCCAAAACTTTCATCCATATGTAATTCATTTCATAATTGTATTAGCCTTGGCATTTAGCCTTTCATTTGCAAGCACACTGCTGTATTAACTGGGCGGTCTTGCAGAAATCTAACAGCACTATAAACTATTTATTTATTTAATTTTACATAATTTACATAACCCCACTAACATCAAATCATATTTACTTTTTTTGTCGTGTGATGGCGTCATAAAATATAACGACAAGCATTCAAAGCTTCATTGGAAAACCTCAATAAAAGCAATCGAAATATATATTTAACTTTGACAATAAATGATGAAAGGATTAAAGGGCGTCAAATTCGTAGTTATTTAATACATTTGGCCGATGCGTAAATGAAAGGTTTTCAACATTGTTGTCTATTAAAGCCTCTTTAATGAATGCTTTTTTAATATCAGATGCATTTAATTAAGTGGTGTGTGTTTACATTAGATAGACAGCTGGACCTCCATCATTTGTGCACATGCATAGTGTGAGGCAGTTCTAAATTGGTTTGCAGATTAAGAACATATTCAGGTTAGAAAATATTGATGAATCCCTGATTTGTGCATACACACGGTGAGAGTAGGCCCGAATGCCTCTCGTGTGTGTGTGTGTGTGTGTGTGTGTGTGTGTGTGTGTGTGTGTGTGTGTGTGTGTGTGTGTGTGTGTGTGTGTGTGTGTGTGTGTGTGTGTGTGTGTGTTGTACCTGTTAAATGCAGCGACATTGTCAGCCAGAGTGTTTTGCTCATCAGCTCCTGAGCGGTAGTAGTCATACACAGCTTTAGGAAGAACTTTCTTGGCTTCTTTCTCAAATTCGGCCACACACACACGCTGCCCCGACATAGCTGTCCGCTCAAGCACCAAAACACACTTACTGTCTGTCCCCTCTGACACACAGGGCAGTATGAAGAGCTGCTGTAATCATTAACTATCTGGATGCTTTATCAGCCTTGAGCCCCTTCTTCTCAATCAGGACTTCTGAGGGGGTTCCTGCTCTGCCCGGCTCAGTTTACACAAGATAAAAACCTCTATCCAGAACAAACAGAGTACTGTGGGCATCATGGTATTGATTCTGAGCCAGCTGGACCTTTTTATAATGTGTGTGTTTGGACTGTTACTAGGTTATGAGATAATGCTGACCGGTGAACTTTGAATCCTTTGTATGTACTGACACAAAAGACAACAAACAATTAGAAAGAGGCCATATCAGTTCATTCACAATAATAATAACTTTATATAATTTTATACCTTTATTTGCCACCTTTCTAAAAGCTCTGAATTCTTTTTCTATTATTCGGCTAAAAATATAAATAAGACCATTAAGATGCAGCACCAATGTCATGTTAATTATTTCTCATCATCTCTTTTCTGTAAATGTCAAACAGAACTCCAGCTATCTGTTGTCCTAATTATATTATTAATAATAATAATGTTATACAACTGTACTGTCCTAACTGTTCATACATGTACATTAATCAGATTCTGTTTCATGTTAACCTAAATGACAATGTCATCTATCCATCGTCTTCTGCTGATCTGGGGCTAGAGCAGGGGCAGCAGGCTTAGCAGGATTCTCCAGGCAGCCCTCTCCCCAGCAACGCTTTCCAGTTCTTACTGGGGAACCTCGTAGCATTGCCTGGCCAGATGAGATATATAATCTCTCCAGTGTGTTCTGGGTCTAACCCGGGGCCTCTTAATGGAGGCATCCTGATCAGATGCCTGAAATGATTCAGCTGGCACCTTTCGAAGCAGCTACCCCGAGCTTCCTCCGGCTGTCTGAGCTCCTCATCCTATCTCTAAGGCTGAGCACAGCCACCCTATTAAGGAAGCTAATTGCGTACACTTATATCCAAAATTTCATTCTTTCGGTCACTACCCAAAACTCATGACCATAGGTGAGGGTCAGAATGTAGATGGACTGGTTAATCAAGAGCTTTGCCTTCCGGCTGCAAACCGCCGCTGTGCTGCTGAAGGTCACTTTCTTGAGGAGCAAACAGAACCACATCATCTGCAAAGAGGAATGTCAAAATTCTGCGGCCCCCTAACCTGTCCGGGCTCCTCCCCACGGAAGCGCCTTGAAATCCTGTCCATGAAAATGTCAAACAGGTCTGGTGGCTAGAGACAACTCTGGCGGAGGCCAACATGTGGAAACGCGTTTGAATTTATGCTGAGTATATTGACACAGCTCTCACATTGGTCATACAAGGACTGGATGGCTCATAGCAACAACCCCAACACCCTGTATTCCCACAGTAGCCTCTTAAGGACTCCCCAAGGGACATGGCCAAAGGCTTTCTCCAACGCCACAAACCAGATGCAGACTGGATGAGCAAACCCCAATGACTCCTCCAAAAGACCTGCAAGTGCCAAGCTTTCAGTATCTCAAGGCTATTCTCATCCAACTCTGGCGCCTTGCCCCTGAAGAGGTTGACTACCTCAGCAACCTCTGCTAGGCATAGGGATGGGTCTTCCCCCAAGTCTTCAAACTACTCCTCCTCCACAGAGGACGTTTTGGTTGGGTTCAGAAGTTCTTCAAAGTGCTCTATCCACCGCTTGACAAAATCACCAGTACAGATCAACATTTCTTCCCTGCTGAAGCCTGAACCAAGCCCTGCTTTCCCTTTTTACTAGGTCTGTCTAGAAGCCGCCCCCACCATCTGATCCAACTCATGAGTTGACAGATCTGCTCCTCTCTTCACCTTAGTGTCCAAAACGTATGGCCGCAATAAACCCCCCTAAATGTTTGTCCAGTGTTACCCACATGAGTGTTGAAGTCCCCCAGCATAACTATAGAGTCCCCAGTTGGCACCATTGCCAAGACACCAAGAGACACCAAGAAGGCCAGGTACTCAATGCCAGTGGTTGGCACGCCTCGGCCCCAGCTGATGACTGCAGACCAGGCTGACATTGCCCCTGACCCCAATGCCTCTCCATGAGAATGTTGGGCCACAGTGCGGCAGCTCCATGAGGATTTTTTTGGCCTCGCCAGCGAGCTTCCCTCCCAGGTCTGGTTCCAGAACGGGTCCTGGAAAAGGGAAACCGGGGACCCCAGGTGACAACTCTTTTCTGGCCAATTCATAAAGGGTAAGTGAATAGCTCTTTGTCTTGCCCCTCCTGAGAAGACTATGCCTGTGGAGACCCTTTCAGGAACACAGCTGCCTGGGTCACACAAACCCCTCCAGCACATTCAGGTGGAGATTCATTGGCAATACTTGTCAGTCCAATTCTTCGGTCTAGAGCAGTGGCTCCCAGCTTTAGCGTCAGATCACTTGTGCATCTGGAGTGTCTACCAACCTACAAAGGGAAATAATACAACACAGTCATTTTTTGTTGACTGCCCTTCCAATGTCTCATTAGAATATACCGCCAACGGCCTCTGCCACAGTGTCCCGTACTCTTCTCGTAAACCGGAATGAGATTTTTGGGAGGGTAGGATTAAAGAGAAAATTGCGTGAATACAGATATATTTAAACAGTATGACAAAAACATCAAAGCATTTAAACATGTTCTAGTAATAATGCTAGAAATGAATAATGATTCTCAGAAATAGTTTCAACTTAATTTAAATATCTAGAATAGGAATTTCTCTCCCAGCTCACTGCGCCAGCCTCCATCTGTCAGTGGATCACTAACTTCCTGACAGACAGGACCCAGCAGGTGAGGTTGGGAAAAATCACAACCAGCACCTGGACTATCAGCACCAGCGCCCCCCAGGGACATGTGCTCTCCCCACTGCTCTTCTCCATCTACACCAACGACTGCACCTCAGGTGACCCATCTGTTAAACTCCCGAAGTTCGCAGATGACACAACTGTCATCGGCTGCATCCGGGACGCATACAGATGGGATGTTGATCAGCTGGCCCTCTGGTGTGGTCAGAACAACCTGGAGCTGAACAAGCTCAAAACTGTAGAGATGACAGTGGACTTTAGGAGGAGCCCTCCAACACTGCCCCCCTCACCATACTCAACAGCACTGTGTCCGCTGTGGAGTCCTTCAGGTTCCTGGGATCCACAATATCCCAGGACCTAAAGTGGGCCTTCAACGTTGACACCATCAGAAAAAAGGCCCAGCAGAGGTTGTACTTCCTACGTCAGCTCAGGAAGTACAACCTGCCTCAGGAGCTGCTCATTCAGTTTTACTCCGCCATCACCCAGTCTGTTCTCTGCTGTTCCATCACTGTCTGGTTTAGATCGGCCACCAAACAGGACAGGAACAGACTACAACGGACTGTCAGGTCTGCAGAGAGACTCATTGGTGCCAGCTTGCCCTCCATACAGGACTTGTACCTCTCAAGAATCAGGAAACGGACAGGAAAAATCTCAACAACCAGTTCCAACTCCTCCCCTCTGGTAGGCGCTACAGAGCACTGTACGCCAAAACAACCAGACACCGGAACAGCTTTTTCCTCTGACCGTCACTCTGATGAACAATTAACCAGTCATACTGCAATAGCACCTCCATTCTGCTCTAGTACTTCCATTTCACTGTTGTGTTTTTATGTTTATATACGTACTTTTGTATATATATATATATATTTATGCTCGTGTATATATAAGTTAAATGTTTATGCCTCCCTTATCCCACCAGCTGTCCTTGTTTCAGTTTTTATATGTCTATTTCTATGTATGTGCGCTGAGAGCGACAGTCAAATTCCTTGTATGCGTAAGCATACTTGGCAAATAAAGCTGATTCTGATTAGGTATTTTAAAAATGATGTTACCTGTACCAATAACCTTAAAGTAATACCAATAACAATAGAGTACATCCTTGATACCTTTTAGCCCAGTAACTATATATCTTACCTGAGGTAATCGGCAGATGCAGTGTGTCCTATTGAGAAGATGGCGCTGGTGTTTAACAAACCATTGGCCTTGTGAACTCCTTGTGAGGATGCAGCTGTCCTCCTGGAAGTTTTCTCTGTGCCTTATATTCTTATTCCCAGTTTTTACTTCCGCATTTAATGTCTTTATTTATTTTCCACAGGCGAGTCATATAGGCATATAAACTTGAGCAACATCATGACAGGCTGAACAGCCAACACAGTCAGATACACTGCAATCTACTTCACCACACCACAGACCGTGTGGGTTGTAGCTGCTGCAGAAGTGGGCCCATCACACGTTTTTTCACACGCCATTTTCTTTCTAGATCTGGGCACAAAATGGATGGAAAGCAGGTATGGTTTGACTGGAGAAGTTCCTGGGTTCCTTTAGTCAACATCAGGCGTCAAACAGTATTTACCGTTCCTTAAACTTGCATTCTTTCCAATTTCCATCAGTGGGTGACTCCTCCGGTTGCAAAAAGAGTCTGATAGTATATAAGTCTATGAGAAATATTACCCTACTTAACTTATGATTGAATAAATATTGTAAACCTGCTTTACTTGAGGCTTCAGGCCATGGGCAACCTTAAAGGTATAGAGTACCGATACCCAGCCCTCATTAAGACTCCTGTACATAGCTACTGCAGATTTATGCTCGTACATAAGTTTTCTAATGTGCATGCAGTTTATGTGGTGAGGTTGATCTAAAGATTGTCATTGTTAAATAAAACACTCAACACTTCTCAGTTCCATGTTTATTTGGCATCCAACAAAATCCAATAAAAGCTTTAAGAATTAACATTTTTGCACCAACACCAAAAACATAATTTCTTCTACTAAAAATGTAAAACTAGAATATCAAGATTAATAAAATGCAAGCATTAGGGCTGGGGAGTGAATATTTATGAGGCAAGCAACAGCTTCTGACAGGCAAGTCAACAAAGGCAGAAATCTACTCCTACAGTTCTGACTGATCATCGTTATAAAGCTCAACACAGACTAAAGAGAAACATTGAAGAAAAATAATCAGACGTAGGTTGTCCCTCGTCTAAGTGACTTCACCTTTAAATGTCCATTCTTAGCACACAAGTGAGCCATCCAAAACTATTTCACATGACAGGACGTTTCACTTTTATCCACAAAAGCACAAAGAACCTTCCTGAGAAAACAACTCCACTTAATCTTTTATTCTGAGACGTGTAAAAGTATTTAATGTTGATCAATCAAAGTACAGTTTGATTATTGTTTCCACCTTCATTTCAGGTTTCAGGTGGTGTATTCATGTAGCCTTAAGAATCCTGTTGAACCTTCCTTCTCATCGTTGCTGCCCAACCGTACAACCCACTGGCCAATCAGAATCACAAAGCCACTGAGGAAAAGATTAAAGATAAACAAGTGTGGCCACGTAAACGGCCAATCCATCTGAGCTTTAGCCCCGGTGAAGTCCTAGCCACTGCGTGTCAGCTGTGTGCTTCAGGGGTTAACGGCTCACTTCCTGCTTCATCCTGCCCTCAGATGGAGTTTGATTGGCACAACAGGATGCAGTGATGTTTATGGGTACAACTTGACAGTGAGCTATGCAGGTGAGGGGGGGAAGGTATTTCTAAGTCGAGGGTGAGGAGACCTTTTCCCCTCCTACCCCCCTCCCCCATTCGGCGCTGCTTTGCCTGGTCAAGCCCCAGAAAGGAAGGCGGGGCCACAGGCCCACTAAGCGTTGTGTTAGCCCGATCGCCGGTGGTTGGGGGAGTGTGGTTGCAGCGGTGCTACTAGGTCGCTGCCCCAGTTTGGGTTCCCAGGAGTTTGGGAGGGCGGACTTAGCATCCGCTTCCCATTTCCTCCCCCCAGTGTGGCCCGGTGCTGCTGTTCCGACACCCCAGACCCACTGGACTCTGGTGGATCTCCAAGCCTTCGTTGGACCAAAGACATGAAGCGGCATAGCGATCACACCCAGGCAGTCCAGCCTTCATACAACTGGGCCAGGTTGTCCATGTTGGTGGCCTCTTTGATGACAACGTCCACCTGCAACAAAAACAGCAGGACATTTATTTCCAGCTCGTTACTTCATCACTGGGGACACCAAGTCACAGCTTTACAACAGTGGACTGAAAGAGAAACACCTAGTGAACATCACAGTCATGGCTTGGTTACTTTACACGTTACTGTGGTCATTCCCACACGATCAACAATTCTCATCGCGCTGCTCCTTTTCCTTCTAATGTACAGGGGATTTATATTTTCCATTACGGTCTACATACTGACAACTGTTTGCTCACCTATCTCACGATATACATCGCGCTCTCTAGAGTTGATCCTGAGGATCAGTATTGGCTAAAATAAAGCTGAGCAAATGACTCTACTGTTTTAAGCATGGTAGTGTTGCAGAACTAATATGCTAAAAAAAACAAAAACTACTATCGTCGTATTATACTGTCGTCAGATACATACCTACTTAACATTTACTCTCATGATTTCAATCTTTTTTTAGAAAGATAGAATCCAGATGACTTTTAAGATCCCTTCATTCACAAACACACATCTCTATTGGCCACAAATCTGATAACAATCCGTTGGCTACGTACAAATCAGCACTTCCTCAAGAAGGAAGTGGTACGACTTATTGTACGGTTATACGGATCACGTTTAAACAACTTATTGTAAATTATATGGGCACGACCTTGAACTTGTTTAACAAAAGAATGTCACCAATAATTTAGCCCATATGATGTCAGAATTAACAGCAGGGTTTAGTGCACTCAGTCAAGCCCACTTTAGTTATTGTTTTGGTTGTATTTCATTTATATTTTATCCGTTATAAAATATTTTTACAAGTTTGCATTCCAATTCCAATGTCTGAATATTCTTAAGATGTAAAAGTTCATTGCTCTTTGAAAGGGTGTATTTGCATTATTATGCAATTATAGTATCAATATACGAGCAGTATAAAATAGTCTTTAAGTGAACATTAATATTGTTTATAGCAATTATTTCTGGGACAATTTATTGTCAAACCAAAGTAGTTATCATGACAGGCCCACTCTCACACAGATCACTGGTTGAACTGGTCTGGGATCCGAAAAAGGATACAGCAGCTCGTATTTGAAGAAATGGAGCTGCTCAAACAAGAAAAAACACATCGGCTAATTTCAGTGTCGTTTTAACGCTGGCTGCTGTTATCAGGAGCACAGAGGAGACTGACTGTGGATGAATCCAGTAAATCAGACAGACTCCTACCAAAGTGGAACTACTCAGTAAGTAATGTCGGAGAGTCAAATGGAACTGGGGTCTTTGGTAAGTATTAGTTGGCTAATGGGTTGGACTAAGTGTCAGAAGAAACACAATATCAAAAGGACAGAGATTAGAGCTAAGAAAACTTTAACGGGTTGCTTGAATCATTTTCATTGTCAAATAGAATAATAAGAAAAATAAATCTAATGATAATAACTAATAGAATGTTACTGCTGCTCTGTTGGAGTGTTATGTGGATGGTTAGTGATCATTCTGTATACATGACATCTTTGGTATTTCTGTCCATCCTGGGAGAGGGATCCCTCCTCCTCTGCTCTCCCTGAGGCTTCCTTTTCATCTTTTTTCCCCTGTTTAAGTTTTTTTGGGGAGTCTTTCCCTTTCCGATGCAATAGTCCTGGGACAGAAGAATGTATGGCCCTCTAAAAATCAAATTTGTGATTTTGGGCTGTATAAATAAACTGAACTGAACGTGTTTAGTAATGTGCTGCGACTCTCAGCAATGAAGTTAATGCCAATAGATATCATGGCCAAAAATATATGAAGAAGCAGAACATGGCTACTGATATCACACTCTTGATATCTGAGGCTCACACATTTCAGTGTAACAAATTTTGATTTGTGTGTGTGAGACAGTCGGCTGATGCACTGGTTGTATATAAACATGAAAACTGATTTGGCTTAGATGGGCTATGAGACGCGGTGTGTGTGTTGAGGGTCACCTGCTCTGTGACGCTCATCCTCCTGTTGGGATCGATGTCTCTGCCCTCCAGCTTGGCTTTCACTCTCTTCCACACACTGACTGCGTACGAGTTCCTCTCCTGGACAGCTGGAACACAGCAAGCAGCAGTATCAGAGCAGTGCAGTGAGAGACTTCACCACAATCAACATTACCCATCATTCATTCATGCTGCTCTTCATTCACTCAGGAGTCTGAAACCCGGTTGAAATAGTTTGAATACAGTAAAAGTATAAAAATGCTCTATCCACAGAGAAACTGTTGGACAGACAACCTGAAAACATCATATCAGCGTCTTTAAAATGCATCTTGAGGGTGATTACCCATGTAAGAGGAAATGCTTTGCAGTGTTTGCTGCTTTAGATGTATTACATTGCATTTATTTAGCAGGAGAAATAACAGAATACCCAACCACAGACCCGTTAGAAGGGGACCAGTACCTCGTCCTGTTTTGGGGTCTCGTACGGCCCTCTTTGGGCTGGGGTTGAGGCCTTTGCTGTTCATCAGCAGAGTGCTGGGTGGGGTATCAGTGGGTGTTCCCAGGTTACGCGGCAGAGCTTTGCGTGCATTCTGGGACATGGAGTCTGGCTGGGTCTTCACCCCACTGCATTTAACAGCTGAAGTCAAACAAAATATGACATGGTTAGAGAAAAACAGTTGACAGACACTTTGATTATTGTAGGATAAGACACAATGCAGCTCATCTATAAACTAGTAATTCCATTCAATACCAGTCACTTTATAATTTACTGAATAAAGCTTGAACGCATCATAATGTAACTCAAAGTAACCTCCATACATTAGCGCTGCTTTTGTGCAAAGCAGGACTGTGCTGCCCACCGGCAGCTAACAGCTAATGCTACTAGCTCTCCTCCTGCAGATTTCAACATGTGGGTGTTGAAATCCCATCTACAAAACCAATGTGTTTGATTACATTGTTTAACGGCCAAAATTGTTAAGAGCACAAAGTCCTCTTAGTTTTGCACTTAAAATGCAATAGTTTGATGCATTTCACTTATTTCTTAATGCATGATGTTTCCATAGTCAATGAATAATTGTGTTAAATAATCATTATCTCAATATTGACAAAAATACTTCCCACCACATTGTAAGAATCTACTTTAGTCTAGTCCATCTTCTCTTGTTATTACGGGCCTTATAAAACATTTCTCCTTTGTTTTAGATGTTTCTATGGATGTTTTGATTTTTCCTGCTGTGGTAACAACTCACATCTGGAATCCTCTGTAACTGAAGACAGCTGCTGTTCTAAGTAGAGAAGGAATCTGCAGTGTCTTACCTGCTGCAAAGCTGGTCTGTGCGGCAGAAACAGGACTGGCACATTCACTGTCTCGGTCCGTCACTAGCGGGGAGGCAAAGCTCACCAGGCCGTTATAAACGCTGTAGTGAAACACACATAACATTAATACAGGATTTATACAGGGAAATGAAATGTGTGTGTGTAGGAGAAGGTTATGCACACGACGGTGTGTACCTCTGGCTCTGGGAGTGCAGTTCCTTCAGGGTAGCAGGAATCTCCTCCAGCAGTTCAAGCTGCTCCTGGTTGCGAGGCTGCCCGCTGGCCTGGACCACAGTGAACAACACCAGCTGGATGTTGTCCTGCCAGGCTTTGTACAACAACAGGAAGTGACGCACGCTGCCCTCATATGCCACCTCTTCACCATCCGCCAATGCTGCCTCCTCATCCTGTATGACAGAAACAACACAGAGGATGACTACTGGGTCGCAGCTAGAGCAGTCTCATGGATCAGGATGGAACTTAAGTTATGTTCTTTAACACACAGCTGTCCTAACCCTTCGCTTTCCCGCAGTTAGTGTTTAAAGGTTTAATTTAACATGCATTAATGTACTTTTTCTACACAGGTCTAGGTTCTGTATGAATACTGTGTTTTTGGAGGGACTTAAAGAGACAGGCACTAAAACAGATTGCTTCAGAGAGAGAACAGAGGGTGAATACAGGTTATTCACACAGACGGTATGATAAATTATTGTTTTTTAAAATTGAAGAAGTAAAAAAAAGGCCATAAGATGTCTGCTGTATGAAGCTGGACCTTGAGTGTACCTTAGACATGGCTCTCAGCAGGTGCTTGACGTCGGCCAGTTGGCGGTTGTGGTTGGACAGAGTAGTCTTAATGGAGTCCACCAGGAGCTGCAGTGTCTCTCCACAGGACTCCAGCTGCTGCTCCCTCTCCTCCTGAGTCCTTCGCTCACCGCTCAGCTCCTCCTCCAGCTGCCTCTGGGCACAGCTCAGCCAATCAGGACTGCCTATGGGCAGGTCCAGCACCGGACTCTGTAGTGATCAACAAAGAACTTAAAAAAGGTACCATGTGGCGTGTCCACCCTTTAGTAGGGCTATGGAGCAGTTCTATTTAATGAGAGTCAAGGAAAAAGAAGAACTATGAACACCGCCCAAGCCTCAAAATATATTAAAAAAATCTGATTTTCAACTGCTAAATGAGCAAGGAAATGTATCCAACATGTTTGTTAGAGCTCAAGGACACAGGATGTGTTTTGGTGAGAAACACAATGTGAACATAACATGAAAACTCCACAGGGCCCCTTGAAAAAATATAGATCTGGTGTTATATGCTAATGATTTCATGCATTATAAGTAAATTGTTTGACTGAACACGTTTTAAGAGGGATTCTCTTTTGCTTTTATGACATTTTAGGAGTTACTTTAGGAAGCAGAGCATGACTTATTGAAATGCATCATCATCAAGAAGATGTAAAAACACGCCGGCTCCTCACACCGTCGTTCCCTGCTGTCTCTCTCTGCCGTTACAGGCCTCTTTGTGCTACAAGGTAAGCTGAGAAGCAGCTGTCACTCGTTATTCAGAGGCAAACCATTAAAATTGCTAAATAAATTGTTCAGAAAAAACAATCACAGATGTACCCAGCCAACCGCACATAGCTAATATATTCATCCAATCACCCAACCCCACTGTGAAATAAGCGCCTCGTATTTTTGATAGAAATACAGACTGTGTAGAGGTCAGAGGTCAAACCCACCAGTCTGTGCAGTAGTTGGAGTTCCAGTGGAGAAACCGTGCTGCTAAACTGGGCGGCATAGGAACAGGTTTGCTGGCAGCGCTTCAGCAGCTCAAACAGTGCTGCATCCATGTTGAGGGCCTCGGGAGATCGGGTCCGAAGGCCTTCAAAGTTCAGAATGGTGGAGCACAAGAAGGTGACCTGGGAAAAGACGACAAGGAAACTAAGAAAGAGTCCAGTAATTTAAGCCTCAGAAATGGGCCCTAGATGATGAACTGGGTAGCGCTGGTACCTGGCTGGTGCGCTGGTTCTCTCTGGCCACCATGGCGCGTCTCTCCCGGATGGTCATCTCAAAGTCCTGCAGGACGGGGGCCAGCGCCGGATTGGCTCCTCCGGCCCACTTCAGGCGCTGCTCGATGCTAGCCTCCAGCGACGCCAGTTTTTCCTAAGAACACCAACAGTCAAACACCACAGCTCTTGTTTGAAAATGTATTTTTCATTCAAATCACAACTATTTGTTGGCTAAAACAACCCAAAATGTGATGCGGAGATAGATATCTTAATACTTTATTACTACTAAGAGCTACTTTAATTGATACTTGCTTCTTTTTTTCATGACTAAATAATTACTTTTAAACAGGATTAGAATTAATTTATGTTTTTTATTGAACTGAATGTTGTTTCTAGATCAGCAACAATAATGTTTACTAAAGCAAAGTCTCTATATAAAGTCAATATCTCATTGGAAACAAATGTAAATAAAATAAATAACATTTCTGAGTGAAGTTTATAAATAATGAAGAACAAAGGCTTAAGATTGGATCAGTTATTCCTCCGGTTCTCTGTCGATGGATCAAACATGGATGGTGTATGTGCTGCGATACTGACCTGAATGGCCACAATGGATCCCTCGTCTTGACTCAGCTTGTACAGCTTCTTCTTCATGTTGCTGAGTATGACGGAGCGAGGAGGGATGCTAACACTCAGCGGTTGGTTATTGGGTCCCAGAACGTCCTCATGCTGCCACTGGAAGGGGAGACACACAAAACCACATTGTTTTATACCTGGAAGAGCCAGCACCGCCATCTTTAACCTTTACTACAGGCCTGATACCAATACTAACCTAACGTGCAGCTCACAATTATTTCATGTTGTATTTAGTGTCCATGAGCCTCTCACATGCACATATCAACAAACAGAAATCCTAACCCTCAAAGTGGAACTTCTATGCATTAAAGGAGGGATTGTTTTGTGGGTACCATTTGAGACCGTTAGACTGTTGATTCTTTTAAGATGCACCTTAACTTATTTTCTCTTCTTTAGATTTGTTCAACCTGTATTTTCTGGTTTTATCCCATTCCCTGCGTTTACACGATGTTTTAACTTGTTTCTATTTAAATCTTGTTTTATTTGTTTCCACATCTATGCATGCATGTCTATGCTAAAGTATTTTCTAAAATAATTATACTTGAATCAATTTGACTATTGGAAGCGTCCACACACACACTTCTGTCTGTACCTGAAACATGGCAATGTGCAGCTGGCTCCTCTGCAGGCTGGCCTTGGCGGCCTCCAGGTTGGCGTCCAACCTCCTCAGCAGGTCCACTTTCTTCCAGGCCGTGTCGTAGGAGGAGGCCAGTACCGTGGCTCTGTTCAGCAGCAGCTGGGACACCCGGCCCGACGCCAGGCCCTGCTCCACCGCCTTCTTACAAAGATCATCCAGAGAGACCTTCAGAGGCAGAGCAGACAGTGCTTTAGGACCAGGTCAGAGGGACAGATATGTAGGCTACACATTAGAAACATAAAAGGGGTCTTAGTGTACTCTCCAGAATTAAAAAAGGTCCATCGTACAGTTCCTCATATGGGTTAGATAGTCACAATACATGGAATGGTGTTACGTAATTAGAATGCAAAAATGGTAAATTTATTCTGTTACAGCAACAGAAAAAAAGTTATAGTCAGATTGTAAACCCCTTTGAGGTCAAATTTGGGGCTTTACAAATGAAACTGAACTGAATTACTAATACCTTTAGCAAAATAGGGAATATTAGCAGGATTACAATTTGAAATAAAGAAAAATATACAAGCATAAACGTATATGAAAAAATAACACTTCAGGACACGAGTCTCACACAAAGGCCTCTAACTTTAGTGAAAAAGTGCTCAATACTATACTAAACAAAGTAACCTTACATCTAAATTTGCATAATTATGTTGCAACCATAGACACTGGGACCGAGTTTCACTTAGTAGTGATTTGATTTCTGTACTTAATAAAACAAACCATCATATATTCCACACTCTAAAGTCTGCCTACTTGTTTCTTCTGCTATCTGGTAAAACGTCATCTTCTTGCTAGGGCTTACAGGAGGAGAAGTTCTTCTTCTACAACTTCTACTTTTTATCTTGCTACCATGGACTGAATAAAATGCGGATATAGTTTTGTCATCTTAGCAGTGACCACCAAGCCTAACTCTAAAATGGGCAGAGAGGTGGATCTTTGGTGGAGCTGAGGCTTGCTCTCTACTCACACACTCGCAGGCACTACCTGTTGGCATAAACCAGGCAGCAAATTAAAACACTTATTACACACACACCACACAAACATCCTACCTTGCTCTCCGCACCAAAGTCCTTCGCCTCCACCTGGGCGACAACGTCTAGGCCAAGGGCAGACAGGGTGCTGCAGAGGGCCAGACCCAGGGCTTGGCTGGGCAAACCCATAAGCATCTGCCGGACAAACTCTGCCGTGAAGGCCTTGATGGGGCGGGTCATCTGTTCCTCACTCACTACCGCCACACCTGACCCTGTCGCACTGGGCCGTCGGTACAGCGGCTTCCCCAGACCAACTGGTCCATTTGTAGGCAACAGGTCCTCAGCTGGGGAACAGGTACCTGCACACACAAGATTTGTCACACACGTTAATATTCGGTAAAATAGGCAATCAGGACATAATTGATGCTTTTCTAGTCTCTGATAATGTTAAAATCTTGTTTTCTATCTAATCATGTTTAAATTGACAGGAGGAGGGCTAATAATAATGGCAGCACCGCTAATGGCTAACTAACGAGGTTCCATTCAGTTACATTATGGTGCCTTCAGGCTCTGTTCAGTGAAAATGAGTATTGGGTTAAGGTTAATTATAAAATTATCATGATGAGTTCACATATCATTTTGTTAAATGTGATGTTGGTGAGAAACTTGAATAAATCCAGTTGTTTGAAGGAAATGTTTTACAACAATATAAATACATATTAGAGAGAATTATGAGCTGTTACAATACCTCTAAGCAGATTAGAATACATCAATAAAATGACTAATGAGATGATTTGTTTTAATCAATTCATTTCCTTATCATTTAATTGTGTTGTGTTATAGTCACCATAAATTACTATAATATAATATAATAATGACCATGTCACGAATATCAAGTACAAATATTGATTGATTCCTCATTTTTAAGCCACCGGCACGGGACTGGCTTTGGCGTTTCAGTTCTACCGCAGCTCTCTAGCTCTCCTGGGCGAGTGCGTGTGTGGCGAATGAGTATGGATGTGTGTATGGGGCATGCGTTTAGTATCTGGAGGAAAGCGGTAACGGGGACGGGAACCTGAAGAGAGAAAAAGAAGTGAAGAGCCAAAGCAAGTTTATGTGTCGAGTTCAGAAACAGTAATGGAAGATGTGAAAAAGTCAGTCAAACTAGCCCACTTGTTGTTTTGTGGTACATTTATATAGAAGGCATTACGGTAAGAGTGTCAGTTAGTTAGTACTGGCTTCAAAATACAAGTGAACTTCCATCATTCAGAGCATTAATATCTCAAACCACTATCATCTATATAAAGACATAGAGGAGTAATGTCTACCTGAGCAGAGAATGAAGTCTCTCTCGGTGTGTGTTGTTATTAGAGCTTCTACTCCCGTTGTTCACATAGCTGACCGGCCGCATGCCTTTTAGTGCATGTCTGCTTAAACTTTAACTCTCCCTGCCTGGGAAACATTCCTGTACAGACTGATTTTGTATTAAAGAACAGATCTACACTATGGTGACATTTTACCACACAAGAAGGATAAAAAAACATGAACAGGGCGGCTGTGGCGTAGTAGAGAGCAAGGTAGTTCTCCAATCAGAGGGTTGAAGTGTCCTTGGGCATACAAAAAAGTTGCTCCCGAAGGCTTGCCATCGGTGTGGACTGGATGTTGCATGAATTTTAGTGAGTCTGATTCACCTTGCATGGTAGCCTGTCATCAGTGTGTGAATGGGTGAATGATATGTAATATACTACTGATTGTAAGTCGCTTTGGATAAAAGCGTCTGCTAAATGACTGTAATGTAATGTAACATATTGTTTTATGTCTTTCACAGCTCTTGTTGTCAAAGGTCGCGTTCAACAAGTGACTGGTCATCAGTCAATGACTGTGGGTGAGTGGTTGTAATTAATGTGAAGAACCATGAGCTACCATGTGGCAGTGCAGAACTCTTACCAGACAGAGTCTGAGCAAAGGAGGCACACAGTCTGAAGAAATCCCTGATGGTCTGCAGTCTTTTGAGGAAGAATACGTCTTCCATGAGCTGCCGCTGATTCCCACTGTCAAAGAAGTGGAGCTGTGTGGCCCGAGCCTCCCTCAGAACATCCACTTTCCTCCAGGCCAACGGAACCTCCAGAGAACTCAGCTGAGGATAGTGAGGAGAAGAGATGAAAATGGGGTCATTTATATTGGTAAATAACCTAAAATGATGCTGACTGATGGCTCAAGGAAAAGTGGATACATGCCAGAGGTCTAGATAAGATAAGATAAGATAAGATAAGATAAGATAAGATAAGATAAGATAATCCTTTATTAGTCCCGCAGCGGGGAAATTTGCAGACTTACAACAGCGTAGAGTAAAGTGCACACAAGAGACATAGTAGAAGAAGACAAGCTAAAAATAAAAAATAAAAAATGAAAAATAAAATAAGTAATAATTATACTATAAGTAATAAGTATTATAAATAAGCAATAAAAAAACAGTAGAAAAAACAACAATAACTGAAATATTATATTTACAGACAGAGAAAAAAACAACAACTATTTTAACTATTTTTAACTTTTTTAACTATTATGTCTGCATGTGCCTGTCTATAACCACACCCACTGCACCAGCCACACCTCTACTGTACCAAGGTCAGTTACAGGCCCAGAATCAGCAGTCTGTTAAACAGTTCTTAAAAAGCTCTAGTGTAAATAGATGACAAAGTGTGACAAAACATTAACTTTAAGTTACCAAAAACGTTCAAATTGTAATTTGATGCAGATGTGGGTCATGGGACCTGATGGCTAACAGACCTCTACCTTGGTGTTTCTACATAGGATGAGGATTTACAGAAAGGGCTAGATTGGATGCAAGGATTTAGAAATCCAAGGACATTAAATAGACCAACACAGGGGAGAACCTAGTGTCATTTACAGCCTAATATTACATCTGAAGGAAAACGTGTGTGCTACCTTCTCCGTGAGCTGTCCGAATGCAGTCTCTAGCTGGGTGAACATGCCATCGAAGGCCACCAACAACATTTGACCTGCAGACATCTTTGGTGTTTCCTGGCCCGGTCCGTCCATACTGCGAGGCTGGATCAGCTCAGAGTACTGAGCACGCAGCATTCTGAGCAAAAAAAGACACCGTTTTTTTATACATCACACATGCTTTGGATTGTAACCATTTGCAAATTTTCAATTACTTAAAGGGTAAGTGCCGAGCAATTTGGGGGATGGATAAGCAGAAACAGAATAAACTATTTCATAACTATGTTTCTACAGCAGCCCAGAACGAAAAAAATAAATAAAATAACGCTGGCTCTACAGTGACTTCTTGATTTTTCTGTTCTCTGACAAGAGTGTAAAACTTTGGTACCGACGGCTGCTGTCTGACTTCTATTGCTCCTAAAGTCACGTTATGATGATAAGGAGGTCCTCTTAGTGAGGAAGGGTTTACGCGATTTTGAACTTTGGTTTTTAGTTGGGTGATATCTGCAAACACACCCCTAGTGCCACCAAATCCTACACACTGCCCCTTTAAGCAAATCCTGTGTCTGAACAAATTAGTAGCATTCAATGCACAACCATAGCCACTAGTTACCTGGTGATGTGGAGGCAGTGGTTCTGCCCATCGTGGTCCAGGCCTGTGGTGGTCTGCAGACTGTCGACCAAACCCTGCAGGCCGAGACCATCGGAGCTCTGCTCCACAAGCTGCTCCAGCTCTGCCAACATGGACTCCAGGGTGGGCTCTCCTTTTACCATGCAGCGCAGAGCCTCTGGAAAGATGATCTGACGAAAGTTGGTGTTGAGTTCCTATAAACATGGAGACACAGCAGTGTCAGAAATGGCTTTAACTTGTTTTTACAGTGGATGGTCCTGCTCTAACAGCCCCATCTTTAAAAAAATGGTTTTCTACTGAGAGGAAGACTCTCATTCAGGAACTCCCTTTTCACATTCACAAAGTAATGAAACAATCTATGGGGGTCTCACTCAGACCAGACGGTACCAATCTCGATTCTCTCACCTTTAGGCTCAACACTTATCTGACATACACCTAAAAGACAAATACATGACGTTGAAAGTGAGAAGAGAAGGGTACTGCAATCTACTTTACTTTTACAAAGCACTTCTTGGCAAACTAACTAGTTATTTTGTCTTTTTAGCTATTGATCAAATTCACTCAGCACTATGTCCAGAGACTATCTGATCCTCCAAAAAAATCATCATGGTGAAACTGAAATTGGGAAACTGGCTCTCAAATAATATGCTATACACAGATGGAACAATCTGCAAAAGCTTGTAAAATTTGTTAAATTAATCCTGTTTAACTAATTATATCCCTTCTGACTGCCATTGAGCAGTTTGAATGAGTGTGAATGTGTTTTTTTAGGAATTGATGTTGTCCCTTATGTTGACGTCATTGGGTGTGAGATGTATAATTTGTTGATACTGTGATTTTTGTGTGCTTCTATTGTTTGATATGCACTGTAGGCAGGGCGTCCTTGTAAATGAAAGCTTGCCCTCATGGCCCTCCCTGCTTTAATAAAGGCTTTAACAATAACATAACAATTACCGTATTTTCCGCACTATAAGGCGCACTTAAAAGCCTTTAATTTTCTCAAAAAACGACAGTGCGCCTTATAATCCGGAGCGCCTTATATATGGATTAATTCTGGTTGTGCTTACTGACCTCGAAGCGATTTTGTGTGGTACACGGCGCTCTGTCAACATGTTTTAGTACGACTTTGGTAAACTACAAAGCCGCACCGCAGCAGCATTACGGCCACCGTAGTCAGGAGCGTCGCGGAGTAATACATACTGTGCTTCACCATAATATTACAGTGTGTGTGTATAAGGACCAACATGGCTCCTGTCAAGAGACACGCTTACGACGCGGACTTCAAACTCAAGGCTATCAGTCACGCAGGAGAACATGGGAATAGAGCAGCTGCGAGAGAATTCAACATTAATGAATCAATGGTACGGAAGTGGAGGAAGTTTGACTGACTGACTGTTTTGTTTCGCTTAATGCGCCTTATAGTCCGGTGCGCCTTATATATGAAAAAAGATCGAAAATAGACCATTCATTGACAGTGCGCCTTATAATCCAGTGCGCCCTATAGTGCGGAAAATACGGTATTGTTTGATTGATTTCATTGTGTTTTGAGGGTGAATCTACCTGCAAGCAGGTGTACACGGCGTTGGCCAGGTACACAGCTTGGGTGATAGCTGAGGGTGCAGGCAGATCCAGGTCATGGGGCAGGAGAGGGCAGCGTTGCAGCAGTGTTGCCAGGGCACTGACGTTTCCAATCATACTGCAGAGCTCCTCCAGGAACCAGGCCCCGTCCCGAGATATCAGGTCTACCAGCTGCTCTCCAGCACTGGCTGCCGCTCCCTCCATCACCAGGTTCCGTCTGGGGAAAAAAAACCAACCAAAAAAACCAAAACTCAGTGACTTCCTTTTGTTCACCTAGAACATTTATCTTTCAGTCCCAACCCAAACCCTTTCAGAAGCATCACACATCTAAAAAGAATAAATTGGATATATCATATATTGAAAGATGGAATGACAGATTTTTGCCAAACCTGCAGAGTGCGCAGAGGGCAGAAGTAATGATTCCAGCCAGGCTGAGGGAACCCGGCTCTCCGTTCTCCCGAAGGAAGACGGTAATGCAGTGCTCAATCTCCTGCAGCTGCTCCTCACAGGCCGCCACAGTCGTGCCCTCAGCCTTCAGACGCTCTGCTTGGTGCATCACACGATCATTGGTATCAGCCACTTGGTGCTGCAGAGTCAATTCCACACTGGACAGGAACTGGCAGGAAGAAGCAGGAGGCTGGGGGGCAAACAGCACCTCATATCTGTAAAGGGAGGGGGAAACAAAGATGAAGTGTGGCCAGGACAAATTACAGCAGAGTACTACATCAGACCTGCTGATGAGAATGTTCTGGTCCAGTATGTGGATTATCCTTAATGTCAAAATGGACAGAAGGAGAGCCTGGTTGGCTAAATAATGGAGCTAACAGTTAACGGAGGTTGTCTTCCTTTTACCTAGTAAAAAAGTATTTTACACTGTGGTATTACTAAACCTACTTTTACTCAAGTAAAAGATCTGACATCTTCTTCCACCACTGCTGATTTTTCCATTTCACTTTAATGACTTTAAAGGTCACAAAAAAAACAGTGTGTCCAACAATATCTCATAAAGGCATTTTTTTTTTGTACTGGCTTGTTCCAGTTCGTTATTGAAGTCAGGATACTTCAACTAGTTCTGTTAGCCTACCGAATAGTTCACAGCTTCATTCATGACGTTGACTTTCAAATTATCATTATTAACCGGGGAGGAAAAACCCAGAGTCCCTTAACAATCAGGCGTTTTTTGTCATTTGTTAAGTTAGCCTTAGTGTACATTTGACAAAGGTAAATTAATCATTCCTGCAGATAAATCGATTGCTATATTTATTGATTGAAGCGTGACCCCAGACAGATTCAAAGATTTCAGGGCTAAACCCCAGATCACCACTGACTCCTCACCATCAGGAATGGAAATGGAATAAGTGATCTTAACAGTTTGTATGACACCATAAAGGAAAGGCTCTGCGGGTCCTTACTGTCTGTAGATGTGCTGGCAGTGCTCCACTGTCATGTCTCTCAGCAGTTCCTCCAACCAGGCCTTCCACTGGTGGGCGCGGTGGAGCAGCAGGGTAGCCCGCGGGTACAGCAAAGCCACCGTAGCGTAGCTGTGCAGCTGCTCCAAGCAGCCGCGAAGGGCCCCACGGCGCTGCTGCAGCAAAGAGCTCACCTCCGCCTCCAGGCTCTCACACTGGCTGATCAGGTGGGCCTGGCCAGCATTCTGCAGGAAGGCTGTGGCTGGCACATAGCTAGGGGGACCTGGAAGAGTTGGACATGTAAGAACATGATGTGGCATTTTGACAATACATTTTCACCATAATTGATTATAGATATTAAATATGGCCTGAAAACATGCAGCCTTTACATCACATCTTGCAGAGAATGTGCTTGATTGTTTTCTGGCAGAAAGCAGGACTACTTTATGACACCCAGGATGAGATTAGTTTTAACCCTAAATAAACCTAATCCACACCTTAACTTGACTAGGTAATTAACTACATCATATTCAGAATTGTGGCTCAGGACATGCTACATCAATTTACTTTCATCCATTCATTATGCATTATTTCCAGTGGGACTTACCAAGATCTATGGGGCTGCTGATGTCCTGCAGCAAGCTGGCCAGCTGGGTGGCCTCCAAGTTGGAGAACGCTGCCTGGTACTGGGAGATCCACTGGTCCAGGTCAGCTAGCTTGCTCTGAATGGCCTCCTGCACAGTCCGCTGCCGCGACTGCAGCTGGTTGTGTTCAGAGTACCTGTGAAGAGGAGGGCTGGATTAATAAGCTTTCAGATGAGGGTCTACTCATTGTTGCATACAGTATCTATATGAGCCATCTGCTGACTGAAAAAAATATTTGTTTCCTACAACCTGAATGTAAAATGATTTATGACAGTGAAGGATTCATTTGAACACGGATTTGGAATAAATTCATATTGTGCCGTCTCAGACCTTTGCTCCAGGGTGAGGATAAGATGGTCTGGATGGTTCTCTGCACCCTCCAGGAAGACCATCTCCTCTTGAAGTTTTGCTTGTAGCTTCTCCCCCTGGCAGAGCAGCTCCTGCAGGACCAGGTACTCTTCCACAGCCTCTTCCACCTGTGGCAGCACTGCCAGCATCTCATCACGATTCTTAAACCAGTTCACCTGCACACAGTCAACACAGTCCAGCAATTACACTCAGAAAACCTCAAATGCTTTGCTTCTGGTTTCCCCTTGTAGTAAATTGAATGACATTAAATGTTAAAGGAATAAACAACATTAGAGGTTAGAGAACCTCAGAAAGGAATGTCCATCACAGCATATATTCTGCATTTATTAATTGAGATGGGTCCATCAAGCCTGTGTAGCGGTCTACTGTCATAGCTTCACCTTAATCTCAGCCACCCTGGAGGAGAAGAGAGAGCGTGTGATGTCCCTCTCCATCTCCCTCTTGCTCTGCTTGTTGTCAGCCTGTTGGCCTCCTCCTCCTCCATACACTGCACCCGCGAAGCCCACCTCCCCACCAGCAGTCCAGTCCACCAGGGGATCATAGACGAAGGCCTCCAGAAGAGTCAGTAGGGTCTCTCTGCCCCGGCGCATCATCTGAACCACCTGAAATGACATATCTGACTTCAGCAGAGCAGCAAATATCTGCCGACACGGCAAACATTATTACCAGAGAGCAGGACTAGGTCCGGCACACTGTTTGTCTTTAGGTTTCAACAGGTGTACAAGTGCATGGTTAGTATATATACACATTACAGTGTGCTATGACAGTAACCTGTTCACAGGACAGCCTGAAGATGCCCTCCACCCCAGTGACCCCCAGAGCTGTCTCAATGTTGTGAGTCATCCTGAATGGGACCTTTTCTGGCACCCGCAGGCTCTTCCCTAGAGACAAACACAAAACAATAAAAACATTAAACATACCATCCTCGTCCTTAGTAAAGCAGCAACCTTCACTTCTGAAAAGTGAAGCCAATGAAGAAGTGCCTAAAACCTGCATTTTTGGTAATGACAGGGAGGTAATCAGGGGGCGACTCCTCTCGTTGTTTAGAAGTCTATGAGAAAATGACTCTACTTCTCCCTTGAAGTATTACCTCAGCAAACATTGTAAACATGAGTTTATGGTCTCAATGGCTACTTTCAATACAGCATGATAATCACTTCGTAAATTATGGTCCCATATAGAGTTAAATCGACCATAAACAGGGCTTTAGGGCGGGGCTAACTTGAGATTGAAAGGTACTGTATTTAATGCTTCAAAAGCTTAGTCCACTAACCAATGACATCACAGTGACCGTTTACTTTTAATGTACAATCTATACTCTTATTACCACTCAGCTTACTGATGTGCTAACGTACTAGAAATGTATATCTTCTTCTAACCTCTCCAGCTAACGAGTATCACTGTTACACACTGTTCAATAATCACTGGCTCCAAATCCACTACACCAACCTGAAAATGAAGAAAATCTGACATGATTGTATGAGAATCTATGAAACAGAGCAGATAGTTATTAGACCCTGGTCAAAGCTGGCCTGATGATATGCAATGACTGTCTGCATTCTGGGGAAATACTTGGCGTAGGGTCAATTTTTAAGACATGCCTCACAAATCAATTTAATCAGCAATGGAAATCGGACACTCCATAAAGATAATCTGCAGAAACAAGGCAGAGCCAACAGGCTCTCATTAAACAAGTTAAAACCCACCTTTTTCAAAGCAAACGTTGTAGTCAATGTGCACCACCTCTCCAGTGGTCATGTCAATCAACACGTTGTCAAGGTGACGGTCGCCGAGGCCGATGATGTATCCCACCATTGACATGACAGCAGTGGATCGGGCGTAGGACTGCAGCACAAAAGAAAAGGAATTGAAACCAAAAACAAACATTGATAGCCATGGTTTAAAACACAGTGAAGGAAAAAGCTTTAATCACATCACACATGTCATTCTTTGATTACCTGAGTGACCCTCCACCACTCGCTGGGTGTGGTGCAGGAACACCACAGCTCCCTGGCCAGCAGGTTGGAGGGCGTAGCCTCCATTAACTCTTTCAGCACGTCCTTCATGACGCTGAGAGGCCAGTCTCGTCGAGTCACATCCAGACTGAGCCCCACTGCCTTCAGAGCTGGCCCGATGCGGCTGTAGTACAGCTCACTGGGGCGGGGAACTGGAGGCACTGGCTGCTGCTGGAATGAGTCCTGAGCCTGGTCAGGACAAAATAAGAACATGTCTATTTAGCTGCAACAGCAAACTCTCAAACTGCACTGGCCCTGAATCTTCTGACCACAGGACAGGTGGTTAAAAAAACTGCCTGGTGATTTGATAAACAAACTTGGTTGAGTCATTTTATTTATTTGTTTACATTGCAGCACATCACAGTTACCTTTTGAGCTTGCAGCACAGCCTCCCTCTGCTGCCAGCGCTTGTAGAGGCCAAAGAGTGGTGTGGCTCCGTCCACCCACTGGATGAGTCCTGATCGGGTTCCGAGCGGGGTGACGGAGTAGTGGCGAGCGTGGAAATGCGGCTGCTCCTGCTGGTTGATCTTGGTGAACATGGTGTTGACAATCGACAGGAACTGCATGATGCGCTCATCCAAATGTAAATCCTCCAGACCTGAGAGAGAGAAGATTTGATTCACTACTGACACTCTTCAACAATAAAAACTCAGGACGGTTTGGTGTTTAGAACTTGCATTGTGTGCAATGAACAAGAGGAGCAACGTTTATGAAAAATGTCTCACTTTCTACCTGCTGATTAAATTGCAGGAATTTTGGCAACAACTTTGGCCAGGCTCACTTAAGATGGCCTGACTTTTGAAAACGGGACATACACACTTTTTCAGTGCTTGTGCACATACGGTTGTGTATTTAGAGAGCCTATAACCAACAATTTGAGAAATAAGACAACCCAGACAGGTTTTTTGTTGGCTGCCTAATTCAGAAAAACATGATTCAACAAGCCAATCAGATTAGTTCTCATTAGAATAAACCGCCCACAGCTTGTGACAAGGTACACCGTCTTTTTCCTCTGAGGCCAATCAGAGCACACTGAGCTTATTCAGGAAGGAGGCTGTAAGAGACAGACACTAAAATGTATAAGCGGTTTGCGTTGTCATGCTTTGTGTTGGCCACCATAGTTCTCCTACACTCTTGTCACACAGGAGAAGTTTCCGTTGGTTGCACTCTTTAACCTCACTGATAGATGGCGCCAAGTCCTATACACTGCACCTTTAAGGTGGACCAGCTATTCTCATTTTGGTGACAAACTGCTCCTCTGTGTTTTGCTCCATTTTTTTTTTCCTTGCCGTTTAACTGATTGCTTTAATCAGTTATAATTCCTAATGTCAGTTAAGGTTAATTTGTTAACATCACTATCTCCTACCTTTAAAAAGGTATGGGTAGTTGCGTCCATCTGAGCCCAGGAAGAAGAGCTTCTTGGGCTTAGTCTTGGTGGGCAGGATAGTGATGGTGTTGCCCACGCTCTGTATGGTGACAGCGTCTGATGCTGACACCTCGCCTGGCAGGGCCATCTCTGTTGTTGTCATGGACACCAGGCGAGGACTGATCTCATCCAGATGAAGCAGATAGCTGGCTCTCTTCTGAGCACGCTGCTGCAGGCTCATCATGATCTGACCAACAAACACACAAGTTTTGTCAAGGTTGCAAAAGGTTTTGTGCACCGTGTATAATAATGATGCATGTATTACGGATGAATATAACGATGAATGAGCCTACATCCATGCAAAATAGATCTAACACATATACAGTACAGGTGCTATCCCACACCTGTTTGAAGGGAAGCCAGCTGCTGGCGGGGTTTGCGGGGTTTGCGGGGTTCCTCAAGCGCTCCAGGGCAGAGGTGATGGAAGCCCCGTAGGTCTGCTGGAACCAGGTCTCGTGCGGCGTCTCTGCTGGAGCCACTGTGATGCTGCAAACGTGATCCAGGGCGAAAACCACGGGGCGCATCAGAGCAGAGTGCTTCTCACGCATGATGGCAGTCTTTTCATCCCTGCAGCACAACAAAGAGTGTAACTACACTTGCAAGGATAGCATAGAACTTTACCAGGTGGTTTAACACAGTTGTGTACGCTTGTTCATGCTCAGACGACCCCCAGGGCACACTGAGCGTAAGGAACAGGCTTGTGCCGATTGGCAATCGGATTGACATTGCCAATTGAAGGAATAATGGTAGATTGAATATTAAAGCTATTTTAACCAAAAAACTATCCAAACCGAGATGTAAATCTTTGCCCTACAGTGCATTTAGAGATTTTTTTGGTGGAATAGCATGTCCGCCCACTGAGCCCTGTTAATCAGAGGGACGAGTGACTTCATTTTAAATCCACAATTAAAAAAAAAACAAAAAAAAAAAAAAATCTCTGTTCCAGAATATTATACTATTCTTCTGATTATATCTGAATATTTTCCTTCATTGACTGAAGATTCACTGGTGCACAAAGCTCAGGCCGCTGGATCTCATCACACTTTCAGAGAGTCTGGTAATTCCAGTGTTCAGTGTGGCAGCAGAGCGGGTTCAGCCTTTAGAACTAAATTAAAAAGATCATGAGTAGTAGTCTGTCCTCGACAAAAAATAATAATAATTTATCTGCTTTGTGTGTGTTGACATGAAAAGTGACCACAAGGTTGGTGTGTGTCTGTTCTGCTTTCTCTCCATGCCACACTGGTGTTGAACCCTAAATGACTGAGGACCTCTTACAGGGTTGATTTGTTATCTCACACCATTTAAGTGAAACAAGGAGTCAAAATGGAGACAAAACCAAAGAACACTCAGAGGCTGATAAAAAGAATAGGAATAAAAACTATTGATGATTCCACCTCTTCACTTTTATCCAGGTCCTTATCATTTATTGAACCGAACATTGACTCAAAGGCTGGAATCCACTAGTCCTGGAGCTCAGGTAAAGGAGGAGAGGCTCACCTGCGCAGTGTGTTGTTGTTCTGCACTCTCTTGACCTCGTCCTCCAGCTGTTGGATCCTTCGTAGGACGTGCATGTGTTGCTGTTGTAACACGCCCAGCCACAGTTCATCCCACAGTAGGGTCACTCTGCGCAGCTCACCCACCAGCTGCTGGACCTGATCAGCACACAGGAAAAGTTAGCAACTTCTTAAGACTACAGCATGCATCGGATTTAACCCTTTGAACTCTGCAAAATAAATATTTCTCCACTGCCTACATGGGTATATTTGCTAATTGTGATGTCATTTCTTTGAGTATCCTCAAAAAGTTAATTTCCCTTAAATCTCTACAACCTAAGCTAAACGGTTATTTAAGTCAATAGACTATAATAATTGATAAAAGTACTTACTTGCCAAAAATAAATACATGATTTTACTAAATTTAACTCACAAAACATTGATCCAATAGAGTGAAAAGAGGTCTTGATAGTTTAATCTGCAGTGGAAATATTTCCGTACTACTTTCTTGGGTATTTTTGCTCATGTGAGCATTATTTCTTCGACAATCTTCAAAAAATATTTTCCCTAAACAATTCTGAAAGTAAAAACATGAACAAAATAATTCGCAACACAACTAAGAATATTGTAGATACTTATAGAATATAAGTTTGTGACATTCCTGTGCAGCCATGTAAGTCACCACGTTTTTCATGTAACGTGACTAGTGGTGTCAGTTAGTTTTCAGCTGCTAAAATAATGAAGGCTTGAACTGTTCTGATTTTTATTTTTGATCGATTTAAAACACTGATGCAAACACCGGCCCATTTTTAAACCATTGCAGCCCTGCATGGTCCATTGACAGTTTCCTTTTTTATCTTCTCAGGACTGTGTGGCTGGGTGCACACCGTGCTTGATTGACAGCTCCCTCACCCTGTAGCATTTATGGCAGGACAAGGATGCCTTTATGTAGCCAGCTAGTGAAGAGACATGTTTAGGGTTGTCTTCACTTTGACAACTTGATCTTTCATTCCTTGAGGGAAGTTTATGTTTTTTTTTTTTTTTTTATATATTTAGGAACTATCTGATGAAATGGATTCTCTTTTTTAAGCCACAGCTCAAACAATAAATAACTTGAACACATAATAGCAGCGTTTCCACCAAGAAGTTTGGTCCTGGGACTACTTTTCAAGAAACAAAAGCTGTCTTCAGCCTGTTGTTGTCTGCATGTCCATTGGGGTTTAAAGACCTGCAGACAAAAGGTCTATTAGTCGTCTGTCTTATCATAAAGCAGCGCAACATGGGTGGAGGGCTGCTGGTGGCTTTAAGGAAGTACTACCTCTTGAACGTTATTTAGACTCTGGTCCCTGCGGTGGAAACGCAAAGACTTCATAAAAAGGTTACTAGTTTCTGGGGACACTAATCCTACCCTGCAGTGGAAAAGGAGCTAATGCAGTTACTCTGCTCTGTCTGGAAATAACATCTTATTTTTAGCAGGTAAGACAAAGTAAATACGGCAAGACGGTTTCCACCATGAAACTGGTAGAAACTCCGGTCATAAATGGTTGTAGAAGTCTCACTGTGGGCAGCCTCCTACCTGAAGCACCATGGTCGGGTTGGCAACGGACAGCTTCTCCACGATCTTGCTGTAACAGTCCTGCATCATGGCTTGGTCTTGACTGGAGCAGAAGGTTGTCAGATCCTCTGGGGCACCTCCTTGGCTGCCGCTCTCCTGCTCCTCTTCCTCCTCCTCTTCTCCATCCAGGCCCTTTCCCTGCATGCTGCCCAAGAAGGTGGGCAGAGCTGACGGCAACTTACTCCCTGTCAACACAATTCAGATATAGTATTTACATTTTTACTGCCATCACTGATAATTATTTTACAGTTACTGAATGATATTTTCACTTAAATACCATTTTGCATCTCGTTTTTGACCAGCGGCAATCAAATGAATGAGTGATGTTAAAGACTTTCAGCCTGATTGACGAGCGTCACACTGCCAGACCAACAGAGTTGAAGAATACCTGCATTCTGAGCCTCTCCTCCCAAGGAGAGAGAGCCCACGATGGCCGGGTAGAGGATGAGGTGAGGGGAGTCCTGGGCCACTCGACATAGCAGGCTGCATATACTCTGTCTGATGTACGCTTCTGGATGATTGAGACGGGAGAAGAGCTGGGGTATGATACCTGAGGAGGACACAAATTACAGCAGAGTTTAGAAAGGCAGCAGTGAGGACCAGGTTATGCTAGATGTATCGATTGCATTTTATTCCTGTCTAAGAGCTATAATTGAAGACATGGTCAAACCTATTTTTCTAACTATTCTTTCAAGGGAAATTGAAATTCAATTGTGTATGTTCCAAACAAAACATTGACTATTAAATAACTTACATTTTCTCAGAGTGCACCCTAATGACAGGACTTTTTCTCACTCAAACAAATCTCAAAATAAAAGTGATCCAGGTTACTGGACTTATAAAATCCAACTGAAAATGAGCTCCATCTAACATGTTTAACTTTACCAGAAGAAAACTAAATAAATATCAAAATAAATATATATCACACCTAATGTAATTTACATCCAAACATGTGACACACTATGTGATTGTCAAGGATCTTTACTACCCGCACCCACCCGACCCCTAATAACAGCCAATTGGACCCAACCTGCAAACTGCCATCGTTATGTATTATAGCAGCACAATAGTCAGGAGGATTGAGCCAGTAGTGACCGGTGCCTGACATTCTACATGGATATCTGTCTTAACTCGGCTCTCAAAGTGAGCCAGGTTGATGCATTTCACTTTAAAATGTAAAAATGAATTAATGGAAGCATTCCCCCGGTCCCCCCCTAGATGCTTCTAGGTCCACCCAACATAGTCTCACAAATTTCTGTGGGAAACAATGTAGCTAGTAAGGAGAGCAATGAATTCGGCTGGGTTGCCGAGGTTAGGTCGCTGTACAGAGCTGTTTAAGAAAGCATGGCGTGCCTCCTACCACAAGCACACACACACCCTACCCCCCATTTTTTTGCAGTATGACATACCCCTCCAGGGTGCAGTAGGGGTGGAAGCCAAGCCCAGCTCAAGCCCCTCCCTCAGTTCACCAGCATGCTTCACCAGCAGACGGAGGAGTCGCAGGGTTGCCATGACAATCATATCGTCATTGCTCTGCTTGCTGTTGTGACAGGACTGCAGGAGTTTGGGGTCATCCTCATCTATAGGGACCTAAAACACACAACAGACACTCAGGATGAAAGCTGCCCTCACTCACAGTCATGGTCTACAACAGAAACACAGTTCTTTACAGACATTCGGGTTCTACAATGGAACCCTTAACAACCCTAAAGATGCTGTCTCTAGGGCCGTGGTTACAGTTGTCATCTGATCATGCAAGGCCCCATTAACTGTCAAGTCTGTACGTTCCGCCATCTCCTTCTTAGAGTTACGATCTGGCTCATCCGTTCAGAGAGTCGCATTGAAAAGTCAAGTGCAACCATGGACTATGTCTCACCTGTCCAGCATTGAGCTTCAGGAATGTAAAATAGGCCTGGCACGAGACCCGGTAGAGACCGAAGATGCGGTCCACCACCCGTCTCCAAACCCGGATCAGTCCATCTGTGACAGGCTGGCCCGCCTCCCCCAGCCATGGGCACGAGCCGGTGAGCTGCCGCCAGATCACGTCAACCATGTCGTCCTCGTCGTCTTCCTGCTGTAGAGCCATGTCCTCATCCTGGAACACAACAGAACAGTAGGATCAGAACAATGTGCACAGCTAGTGAAAGTATAGATAACATAACCCAAGTGCATATTTAGGCTTTTCATTTGGTTAGACTTTTAGGAGCATATGAGATGTTTCAACACCTGACATTCGAGACACTACTTTAGACCCGATTCCCAGGAACTCAAAGCTGTTAACTTGCTCCACCTCAGCTCCATAGATGTTGACAGGGGTGTGCATCTTCGCCTCCTTTTTCCTAAAAATCAACAATCAGCTCCTTGATTTTACTGATGTTGAGCAGTAGGTTGTTCTCTGATCACCACTCTGAAGGTTGTTGATTTCCTCTCTGTATACAGTCTTATTGTTGTTTGTAATCCGGCCGATGGCGGTGGTTTCATCTACAAACTTCACAACAAGGTTCTCTTGGCGTTTGTGGTAGCAGTCGTGGGTGAACAGCGTGAACAGGAGGGGTCTGAGCACACAGCCCTGGGGTGCTCCGGTGTTCAACACTAGAGAGGAGGAGGTGCTGGGGTCCGTTTGTGAGGAAGGCTAATAACCAGTTACAGAGTGAGGTACTCAACCCCAGAGTGCTAAGTTTACCTTCAGTTTCATGTTATTACCAATTATAATTAGATCAGTTTTATATTCCTTAGTTTCTAGTATTATTAATATTACGGTATTTTGTGTATTTTCTTGCATTGTTTTGGTTTAATCATTACTAAATTACTATTATTGATGTTTCTATCCGTCTGTTGTATGATACAATCCCAAATAAAGTAAAAAAAAAAAAAAAGAAAAAAAAAAAAAGAAAGAAGTGTTGGCTACAAAAGGCAGACTGTACCTGTATTCCAGTAGGTCGACACATGGCCTGTCCGAGGATGCTAAAGATGGTGTCCTTGTCTTCTTCACTGGTGGTTGCTGGAAGCAGGTCCTCTATCTCCCTTTTCTCCCCAGGAAGAAGAGGCAATCCCTCCCCTTGGCTGAGGAAATAAAAATAAATCCTTCAGTACACCGTATCTAGTTTTAATTGAGTGATTGAGTTAAATCAACACCTCTATGACAACAACAAACAACACAACATTATGAACTTACTCTACAATGATAGAATTAATGCATTAGATCCAAGCTAGTAACTACACACACGCTGACACATATTTAATCCACTGGGTCCACTAACCTGGCATTATCCACCACCTTCCTGCCCCAGCGGTAAGCCCAGCTGGCCAGCGCTGCCCAGGACTTGGCCATCTCTGGAGCCAGGCTGGTGGACAGCTGGTAGAGTTGGCCCAACACGAAGTCGGGCTCCCCAACGCCCACACTCACTGCAGGGACGGACCAAAAAACACTACTATCATTTTTGTCATACTCTGAAAACCACAATTTGAGGAGAAAAAAAAAAAATCAGCGCCACAATATGCATCCAATTGCTGAAATTCAAACAAAATGCCTGTAGTTGTCAAAACATCAGATTACAGCATGTCAAAAGATTATTTTAGCATCTCATGTCTACCAGGGGTGACAAATGGAAAATAATGAAGATCATGAGATAAGCTGTTAGCAAGGTAATGCTAGCTATGTGTAGTAGTATTACGCGTAGGCACGTGATACTGCATACCCTTCTGATTATGTATGTTTCGCTAGCAAATTTAACCCATTGCTGCTTCTGCGTCAAGCTGTCAGAGCTCTCGTGGAGAACACTCTGTCACTAACTGCAATCCCTGAAGTAGAAATGTCTATATTTCAGAGAGTGTTCACTGTTACAAATCAACAAGATACATTTAGTATACCTTCAGTAGCTAGCGTAGCATTGAAGTCCTAAAGCTATGTAATGTACTATGCTAGTTTACTCTGCTAATGTTAGCTCAACATGTTTTTATCTAGAAACGTTGTTTTAGAAATGTACATCTTCTTATAACCTCTCCAGCTAACGAGTATCACTGTTGATCTGTAATCATCACTAGCTCCAAATCCACTACACCAGCCTGAAAATGAAGAAAATCTGAATTGATTGTATGAGAGCCTATGGAGTAGAGCCGGATAGTTATCGGAGCCTGGTCAGAGTTTGTTCGGTTGCCTCGCTATGATTGGCCAGTTTGCATTTGAGTGCGGTACTTAAAAGGGTCAGTTGACAGGGTTGAACCTTCATGAAATACAAAGTCACGTATGAATATCTTTCCATCCGGTGTTGGATTGACTTATTGCTCTGTCTCTATGGTACAGGACCGTGGTAGTTTAGATATTAATGCAGGGATACGGACATATCTGGATGTGTCTTCATTTGACTAGAGGTATGAAGGCTTAAACATGTGTTGAGTGTGGACACTTAACCATGAATGTGTTGTTCTAGGTGTAATGTAAATGTTACCTGAGGTCTCAGCAATGATGTGGGGAATCCCCTGGTCTTCGAGGGGGAGCTCCAGCAGAGCAGCAATATTCCGGCTCAGAGGGGACATGCTGCCCACGGCGTTGGACGAGTTCACTGTTCCGGTCTTCTTCACCACCTACACCAAAACACCAGCAGTCCTTCAATTATTTCATCAATGACACCACCACCTAGTGCACCCCTACTGTGAAGAAGACCTAACTCACAAATAGTCATATTTTATGGTCATCTAACTAACAAATGATTGTGTTATTGTGGTTATATAAAAATAATTGATGGTGCTGTTAGATTTCTGCGAGGCCACCCTTTTATTACAGGTTGGATCCTTCCTCTGTGTGCAGAAGGCCACACATTTATGTCCGCAGTGAACAAAAGGTGGGGTACCTGAAGCCATTATATTTTTTTGTAATTTTACCCAAACCAGCACAACATAGCCATGACTACTGAACAGCCACAACTGGAATATCATTCTACAAATAAAATAATACTGATAATATTAGTGTAGACTGGCAACTGAGCATACAAAATAGATATTAAAGAATTATGACTCGTTTATCTTTCTAACAGCAGCTCTGAGAAGCCTATAATACATCATTACAATTTTCCTTTCTTAGCATTTAAATAAAAATAAAATCTCTTATTTCCTTATCATTTGAATATTGTGTTTTATACAAATAGTTGACAATAACAAAGTATGATTTTGATGTTTTACACCGACTTTGGGTCGGTTGAAAAAAATGGGCTTTTGTACCAATAAATAATATTATGGAAATGTCAGGTTTAAATGTTACCACCCAAACTAAAGTAAATGTAGAGCTGTGTTGAAATATACACATGCCTGTTTAAGCTGAGGAGTCATGTCCTTCCAGTCAGCTAGCAGCCATTTGCAGAGTGTCAGCAGTGAGCGGCAGGCGGCGCCTTCGTTCTTCCCCACATTGCAGTAGGACAGGGCAGCCCTGCTCAGCATCTCCATGGCTGCCATCGACTGGCCTGAGGACAGAGACAGTGCTGGAGAAAACTGACGTCCAGTGCAACATCATCAACACACTGAAGAAATACAGAAACCGAGGACGCTTGGCAATAAATGTGTTAGCTGGGATCAGCCTCTGAATCTTTGTCAGCTGATATTTCTTTAAGTTTAGTGTGCTATGAGAAATATAGACCCTTTTATAAGCTACATCATTAAAAATATACCAACTACATGTTGGCAACGGAAGTGGAGTTTTTCCCCAGCCACCCAGCAGTTTGCAAGCTGTAAACAATGAATAAAACCTCAGCTGTACTTCTGTGGCTTCTTACCAGGAAAGGCTCTACAACCTTCTACTGTGGACAGGGTGATTGTTCTTGTAGCTGTACTGCATGTTAAATAGTAGTGTGCAGTTCTAATGTCTACTGTTGGTCACCTGCAGTTCTCAGGACTTTGGCTTTCTCGATCTGCAGCTCTGGTCCCCATTTCTCCCCCAGAGTACCCTCCAAGGTGAGACGCCTGAAGGCCTGGTTCAGCTCGTCCTGCCGATCCTCTTCTTGTGTCCGGTCGCTGCACTGGCTGAGGAGGCGGGACGCCAAGGCGATGTTGCCTTTTTTCCGAGCAAATTTGACGGCGGTCAGACAAAGCTCCATCAGGTGGCCGTCTACGGTGGAAGAGTAACCTGGACAACAATGGACATGGCAGGATCTTAGAGCCTGAAGTGGACAAATCCATTTTTAGATATCAGGCTTATTTTACAGTTTACTGATCTCCCTCAGCGATTGGCGAACATTTCCTGTTGCTGCTACTTTCCATTGGTGAACCAGCATTGGGCTTTTAGTCTGAAGAACTTATAGTACATGCAATGTGTTTGTCAGACCAGAGAGATGACATCATCTACACCAGGGGTGTCCAAACTAAGGCCCGCAGGCATTTTTAATTGGCCCGCTACAAATTCTAAAAACATAATGGAATATGGCCCACACATGAAACTTGCACTTAATGCTGCGTTCACACCAAAAGCGAAGCTAATATATCGCGCGTCTAGTTTACATGTAAAGTCAAAGCACAGACGCGAATATTCGCGAGTAGATGCGAACTCGAGCCTGGCGGCGCGAATCAGGTGAAATATTCGCGGGACGCTGTGTTGCGACAGCCAATCAGCGTTGAGCTTCTCCTCCTGTCACTCTGTCATCAATCAGCCAATCAGCGTTGAGCTTCTCCTCCTGTCACTCTGTCATCGAGCCGAGCTCCGTTCACAAAACAGGCATTTTAAAAGTGATTTCCTTCTCCTCCTGCAGAGAGAACTAACAAAACATGAATTCTGACTTTATACAAACCACCATCATTATGTTGTTATTTCAGCGTCCCTTTTTGTACATTTATTGCAATTAAATCACAGTAAAATTGTTTATTTTCGGTTCATACGGCTCGAATAAATCCACAGATGATGTTATGAACTCAGACAAGACGGCGTTTAGTTTCCCAGGATATCTGGGACTGCCACAACAAGTATAAAGCAGAAATAGTATGTATTTATTGCATGGTTGATGGTGAAATAAATGGATTTGTTGACAGAGGTTTCCATGGAGATAAGCCCCGCCCCCTCTCCGGCGCGTCTAGCGCGAAAGACGCGAATAAACACAAACGGATGACCTAGAATGGCAGAACCAAAATATACCTCACCTCTAGTGAGTGGCCCGGCCTTTCGTATATTGTTCTATATGTGGCCCTCAGTGAAAAAAGTTTGGACACCCCTGATCTACACGTTACTGTAATTTCAAGAAAAGCTTAGTGAGTAAAAAAAAAATCAATACGCCTGTACAATAAGCATAAACATGTCAACAGGTAGAAAAGTGATTATAGTTTCCCTTTGCATCATCAAAACTTTGCTGGCTGAGACAAAGCAGCCCTCTTCAGTCTACCAGCGGTACATAGAGGACAGAGGACAGGACGATGACTTATACTGACTGACTGACTAACTATACTCAGGAAGATTTTCCATTTTAGATATATAATGTGACATTACTATCGCTGCACTAGGAACAACATTTAGTTATTTTTTGAAATAACTAAATAAATGTCCGAAATCAAGTTGGGTTTAGAGCGCCACAACCACATCATGTGACTTCATTTGGACATTAAATGGGTGTGCCAAGTTTTGTCCTGTTGCAAGCATTTTTAGGCCCTCAAAAATATCTTTGTTGTCAAAATGTGCTTACATTTTCTGGTCTGAGTGAAGATTCCAGCTGAAACTTTCTGAACCATTTGAAGACTTAAGTACTATTGCTGGCTCTTAAAGCTTAAAATGTTCAAGTCCTCTCTGTGTGTGTGTGTGTGTGTGTGTGTGTGTGTGTGTGTGTGTGTGTGTGTGTGTGTGTGTCTCAGACTGCACTAAGTAGGCCATCTCATTCACTTGTTTCTGTCTAGCAGCAGTCAAAGGTTGCCGTGGTGATGGTAACTTTAAATGACCCGGTCACACAGGTCATTGCATAGAGTTTGAGCTGAGGAGCAACTCTCATGTCCCTGCTTGACTAGTTTCACTTCACTATTGCAGAAGTGAGCCTCTGAACACATTGTGTGACATTTGTGTGTGGTTTGAGATGGTGTTTGAGATGGTTTTTCAGACAGCACTCAATATGTGGAGATAACTCCAACAATTGCCAATTAGTCAAAATAGCAAACAGAAAAGTGTCTTATAGTGTATACTGTTTATACTGCCAATGCACCTGGTCGAGTCGTTGATGGTTACCTTTGAGTTTGTGGAGGAGTTGCCTCTGGAACATGGTGTATCTGAGGGCCTGAAGGAAAGGCTGCACATCCTGTTGCTTACAAGAGCTCAGCGCCTCACTGCACAGAGGAATCACACAGTCCTGCAAAGAATACACATGACACACAGGGTGGCAATCAAACTGCAGCTGGGGTTAGAGCTGAAACTATGAGAAGAAAATATTGTCACAGGCTCCACGCCACAAGAAAAGCCTACATACACACATGTAATTATAGTCTACTGTAATTATAGATCTACTAGGGCCCTCAACGGGGCAGTGATGTGATAAGCCTGTTCATTATGCATTCACAATTTGAGCTGTGTTGCTTTGAGGCTCAATTATAAACATAAACATTCTTCATGAGCCTCTTTGTGTAATATAATGTTGCACAACAAGCTTTGATTATCAGTAGACTATGCTGCTCTGGAGCGTCCGTTTCAATCTCTCCCTCTTTTTAAAATGAGTCTGGAAGTCGACAGTAAAGTCTAACTTTACCTTTCATGTTATCAGACAAAGAACTGCTCTCTCCTCCCCCCTCCTATAACGGTCCTCAATCTATACTAGAGTATGTCCTTGTTTTATAAATGAAGTGGTACGGGTGTTGAAGCAACAGAACCGTTTGTATTTCACCAATCAGTGACAAGTCAGTCCTGCAAATCCCACCCCGGTAGTTCAACCAGTTCCCCTCAACCAGCGCCTGGGGGGCAAAATGTCTCTGCAGTCAAAATGAAGAGTTCAAAAGGGTTCTGCAGTGGAAAAAAAGCCATTTGATATAATGGTGTGTAAAGTCAGGGAGAACATACTTCTTGTCCTGTGAGTGTGTTCTCCAGGGTGGCGGTGCAGTGGAGCTGCAGGGTGGGCAGGGTGGGCAGGGCGTCAGACAGAGTGAGAGTGGACAGCCGGAGAGGACCCAAGCATATGCGTCCGGTCTGTTTCAGGCAGCGCACCAACGTACTGTAACATGACATCACATGATTATCTATAGACTGCAGAACTCTGGCATTCCAGAGCAAAGCACACTTTAATATTTATAAAAACAACTCTAACTTCTTGGTTTCAGCAGGGAATGCTTCTGAACCTGGACACACCTTGAACACCAGGGAGCAGTAAGCAGTGTTTTTAAACCTAATGTGACTAAACCATGGTGCTCTTTGTGATTGCAAACATGCACAACACTACGACTGTATGACCCACAGTAAACACCAGGCACAGCACGTCACACCAACTAGCTCTGTTCCATCATCATCATCATCCCCCATAAGGGTGACCTGGATCCCTGAGCCCTTCAGGACCAGATGCTAGTTTCAGTTTCCAGTATACCTCAAGTACTATGAGAGCCCCTCAAACACACACAGTATTATCCACGTGAATACTCACTCTGGATTGGCTGTGTTCCTCTGCTCCTGCTGCTGATTTGCTTTCGTCATGGCGCTAACAGCGCTGCGGAGGAGCTGCACCTCGATGGCTCTCTGCAGCTCAGTTGGATCTGGACTCATGGAGGGAAGAAGCTTCTTCAGATCTGAAAAACACACAAACACACCATAAACATTTTGAGACTTATGGTAATGTTTTTATAAAAACTTCTAAAGTTATTTGACTGCACTCAGTTTACTATAAACATCTACAAACTCATCTACAATCCACTCTTTGAAGCTTGTTTGATAAAACATGGTGATGATATTCTGTCCTGGTAGACTAAAGACTATTAGCTATTTATATATATATATATATTTAATAGTTTTCTTTATCAAACTTAAAAAAGGTGGATTACTTTATTTTATTATCAATCTGAGCATCAGGTGAGTTTGTATTTTAAAAGCAGGATATTTGTACATTTTAGTGCTAATGTAATAACTTTTAAGTACATCTTAAAAGGAAAAAACAATACTATTACTGCAGAAAAAGAAAATCCACACACTAGGCATAAGTGTACACCATTATAGAGTTTAACTTAATTTGAATTACTAAAATATTCAGTGCACAATAGCTAACATAACTACCTTCTCATTAACAAAACTTAAACTGTATGGTAGAAGACCCAGTCCAATGGAAAACAAGGTCCCCCTGCATTTACAATCAAATAAACACAGGAGAGGACTTTAGAGAAACCTTGGCCACAAAATCATCAAGGGTGAAAAAGAATGTGAAGAGAAAAACTCGCCCCAGAATGAATCTTGCTACTACAAGAGGCGAGCATCAAATAAAACAGAGGCAGATTTAACGCCTACCCTCCAACAATTTGAAGCCATTTAAACACTAATTGGATCTTGTTTATCAAAAGCTAAATTTAAGATGTTTTAAAACTTTGAAGGTCCATATGGACCCCGTTACAGTCTGTCCTGAAATACACTCACCCAGCTTGTCCTTGCTGCTGGACAGCGAGCAGTCCTCTCCGGGGAGCAACTCCAGCTGAGCTCCACACTCGGCCAGATCTCCGTCCTCAAAGCGGCTCAGGGCCTGGATGTAGTTGAAATCGGTCCTCAGGTTGATGCTGACGGGGTTGCTGGAGTTCTGTTTGAGGGCGTTGACCGTGTTCTGCCACTCCTTAACAGAGGCCCAATCACAGAGCGCCACGTAACACTGACACGCTTTGTTGGCCAGGAAGTTGATGACCTCAGGAGAGCACTCGCTGGACTTGAGCAGCACCGTCTTCCTGCTGTCACCTTTAAGAGGAAACAACCCCACACACAGAATAACCCCACTCTGAGCAGCAGTCCTTAGATTTACAATGCTGCAGGTCACAACAGTCTGAACGGCAGTATTAAAAAAGAAGCTAACATGTTGATGAATCATTAGGATTGATGGTGCTGAACCCAATGACCTTGAGACTCTGTATTGATGGCTGACATTTTTTCCAAGGATTAAAAACATGTATTTACCCAACTGTTATCCAGCATATGTTTCATGACTGCTTCATCACTATTCAGCCACACACAGATACACTGTAGCTGTTTAATTGGCCTTCTAATATCTAACTATCAAACCATGTCAGTCAGTCGGTGTCTGTCCATCTTTGTGCAAAACTTTGTTGCAAAATAATATATTTTCCTTGAACCAATAGCAAAACTATTAATGCCACAGTGTACAAGTCCTGCATTCAACGTGTTACTTCCAAGTGAAAGAGAGGCATTATCAGCACAATGTACCTACATTTACAAAATGTCTGCTCAAGGTAGTGCTTTAAATATAGTTATAGTTTCATGAATTATAATGCATCATATTTTAATTCTTATATTTAGTAAGTCAAATCTGAATCTGCAGCGTTACCGATAACATTTCTCTGGAGGTAAATGTAGAAGTCTGCTACGATGTTTCTTCTCTGAAGTAGAAGTACACAGTACATTGGTGACATTTTTTGAGTCCTTTTGTAAGTTATTTCTGGGTACAGAGAGTTAGAATAGTAACATAATCCAGACATTTCATATCTGAACATCTTAATAAATGTATAGCTGTTAGGGGTCCTATTAGTGAGACCCCAGGTCCAGGTTGCCTACCTCGTTTTATCTGAACCAGAGTGTATTTTACTGGTGTTGATGACTGTGAATAGCTGGGACTTGTGTGTGTGTGTGTGTGAGACTCCACTACTGTGTATCATGGCAGGTGTATTACTGAGGACCCAAGGTTGAACATTGTCTGTATGAGCTCTTCTCCAGAAAGCTGTAAGCAGCAACACCACAGGCCAAGTGCCCTCCATGCATGCCTTTAAAGGGGGCATGGCACTGATCAGTAGTGAACCTTAAACTAACACATGCCTCTTATCTATTTCATCTTTGTATTACATTCAATTCTGTGGTCATTTCTTTAAATCTAGACCTAGTGACTGAAGAGTAATATTGTATTATTTGGAAGTCGGACTGCATTTAAGTTGACATTGTTTGGTTACCGTTGCTGGTGTGATTGGGGCTGCTGGTGTTGCTGGAGAGTTTGAGTAGACAGCATTCAGAGCTTTTGATGCTGCAGTCCATCCCTGTGACCGCAGACAGCTGATCTTGATACTCCAGAGCTGCCTTCTCAAACCTAGACACACACACAGTGACTTTTCAGTAGAGGACAACCAGAGACATGTGCATATGGATGCTTTAGTTGAGTACTTTGCTGAGCTGTGAGGATGTGTGCCTAAGGCGGCGTTTGCTTACCGTCCTTCAGCCTGCAGGGCGACTGACGACAGCCACCCCGGACTCCTTCCAGTGGTGATGAGGCTCCAGGCAGCCAGGCCCTGGATGGCCTCAGGACAACGCAGCTCACACAGAGCCTCCACCAGCAACGTCAGAGGAACCTCCAGCTCTGGACCCTGATGAGCACACCAAACAATACAAATTAATATAAAAAAATAAAAAAAAATGTTCGTAAGTTTGTAAATCATACAAACTCCTGAAACAATCCTTTAATAAAACTTAACACATGAAAAGGATCCTTTTTGGAAAATAACTGCTTCAAAAGCCTTTTTATCTGCTATATAACTACCTACTCAATGAGAGCGAGGAGAGAAGTAAAAATAAACGAACAAATACATATACTGTATATATACAGGGGCTGTATATATACAGGGCTGTCTTTCACCTAAGTGTTTTTCATACAGAATACAACGTTTCTTGTTTCTTATGTTGGAACGAGGGGCTGAAGATGGTTAGAACAAAACCAAAAGGATCATACAATGCTCCTCCTCTCCCAAACATTAATGATAAGAGGAGAAGAAAAGAAGCCACCGGTACCTCATGGCCTTCTACATGTTTATGTTCACAAAGGTTAGTATCTCTGCCTTGTTGCAGCTCAGTATATTACTCTTCTAATGATTCAATTCAGTTTATTTTGTATAGCCCAGAATCACAAATTTGCCTCAGAGGGCTTTACAATCTGTGCACATGCGACATCCTCTGTCCTTCCCTCACATCGGCACAGGAAAAACTCCCCTAAAAAAAAAAAAACCTTTAACAGGGAGAAAAAAGGAAGAAACCTCTGGGAGAACGACAGAGGAGGGATCCTTCTCCCAGGATGGACAGAATGCAATAGATGTCATGTGTACAGAATGAGCAGCATAACAGAGATACAACACATTCAATGTATATGACATAAATGATTCATATAATAAGACTACTTATAATAACAGCAGCAATTATTACAGTAGAATTATAGTTATGAAAATAGAGGTGAGAGGCAGAGCTGAGCAGCCACAACCTGAAATGCATCCCTAGTAACAATGTATTTGTACCGACCTGGGTATTGCTGTTTTTAATCTCTGTAAGCAGGTCGAAGCCGTGGCGAATGGTTACTGCAGGCTGGCCAGACAGAAGACCAACTCTCATGAGGGCCAGGCGGATCCTGGTCAGCCAGTCCTGGCATGTCTGACGGTTGGTGTAGAAGAATGTCCTGATGCCCTGACACACAGAGGAGGAGGGACTCAAACATTTAGGAGCTATGACTAAAAGGTAAGGGGTTGCTATGATGAACCCCTTTTAATGAGTGCCACTCAAACGCTGTACCCTGGCTAATGGAATGTAAAACACGGCAGTCTTTAACCAGCGGTGGAGTGTGGAGCTTTAAATGACACACCTTTGGTGGGGCGGTGAGAGCGTTGGCGCAGCCCTCATAGGCGTTGTACATGAGCTTCTCCAGGTTCTCCACGTACTGAAGCAGCAGAGCGAGGCGGAGCTGATTGGAGTGGTGACAATCTCCATCACCTCCAGCACCGGCCCACGCTCCTACATCCTGCTCTGGGTTCAGACTGTGGGCGGCCAGGCTCCGGATCATACCTGGAGGACAGGGACAGAGGTGGTAGAGGATCTATGCTTTATGTCAGTCCTTACCTCTTACTGCTTGTTTTCTGTCATCCATCTACTCGCTATCAAAAATATTCTAAAGAATCAGCTTTTAAAAAGATAAAAAAGTTGATTTAGTAAGTGGCTATTATTGACCACAACAAATAGATTCTGATAGGTCCAAATACAGAAAACATTGGAAACGTAATTCAACTTTTGTTGTCACACATTGTACATAACACAGCACACAGTGAATTTGAAGCTGTGCACTTAACCCCTCCTAGTATTAGGATTCGGAGCCAAAAAAATGAAATAAAAACACAAGCGCTCCTCTTTGGGAACTTTTATCTAAAAACACACCTCGGTTACCGTCATCGAGTACTAAACAGATGTCTGAGTTTGGCGCTTTTAGTTCCAGTCACTGTAAGTTGTTTTACCTTCGATGGTCTGGAAGGTGTCCTGAGCTCGGCCCAGAGGTGTTCGGAGTTTGGACAGTACAGTGAACTGTGCGGCCTCCCACACTGCCCACTGCCACAGCACCGCCTCGGTTTTCAGCAGCACCCGTGGCACCCCACCGGGCCTGCTGCCATCTGCACCCCCCCGGCCGTCCCTCTTCTCCAGCCGCTGGCAGCTGTAGTACAGACGCTCCAGCCAGGGATCCTTGCTGTGGACGGAGAACATGAAACCCAGCATGATGTGTTTTGTTGTGTATCGAGCATGAATATGTAGTGGTGGACTGTTGTTTTACTGCATTTCCATATTTGAAGTGTATTGTGGTTCTATGAGATAGAAAGCTGTGTATCTTTATTAAACTGTACATGTGAAAGCCCAACTAGGGACAAGACTTAAAAATGATCAAAAGCTAGAAACTCACTGATCAGCACATCAGTTGCATGCACTGTATTGGTACTATGTTAAATTACATTGTCTCTATCAAATAAAAATGAATTCAAATAACATAGTACTATAATGCATTTTGATAATTAGGATTAGCATTAATGAAATAAGTGGAGAAGTATTAGAAAATAAGCTGACATTTACATCCTGCTATAATTAATAATGACAATAATGATGTACTCTTCTAACAGTAAATTATACTCATTAGAAAATGGAAGGACCCCTTTATCATTGTTTGGTATGAAATTCACTATGACTTAATTTCAGCCAGAGTTAATACAAAAACACTGCACTGCTGAACACAGGTGGTGTGACCCTTGCTGCAGCCGTCTCTATCCGTAGGACTGAAAGAACAAACAGGCCTGAGAACAGCGTTTGTTTAGAATGTATGCACTCTATGGCTCTGTGACTGTGACGTGTACCCTCCGCGGTGCAGGACTCCATATAGGATGAAGCTGATGAGGTCGCTGAAGTCCTGTGGGTGGAAGGTGCTGCTTGGTGCTCGGCTCATGTGGTGGCGGATGGCCAGTGACATCTCCCGCATCTCAGGGTGGCTGTGGTTACTGTGGACAGACAAAAATCACACACACACACACACACACACTTTATTGATAAGGCATACATTCAACTGTGTGAAAAAATGAATCATCTCCACCAGGAGATTGTGCATCGGGTTTCTTGTGAGTGTGTGCACTTGTCCAGCTAATGCTTTGTCTGTCCAGCTAATCTTGCATACGGCAGGACCCAGCAGCTAAATATTTGTTTCTGCTTATTTATAACTGTATGCTCAAGGATCTGTCATGGTTGCAATTCCAACTTAAAAATAAAAACAAAAACGGACTATTTTATTGTCAACACATTTTATTGACTGTTTTAAACAGTTAAATGCTTAGTCATCTTAACAGGCCAGTAGGAACTCAGTCATCAAAAACTGCTTCAGTTTGAAATCTTGCACCCCTACGGTTTACAAATATACTGTACAAACAAACAAACAAATAAATAAATATAAAAGGAGCCATTCTCTTAAACTGCCAACCGTTTTATTCACCGTGGGAGTTTGCCATGTTAGTGTATGTGAGCGTGCCCCACTGGTTATGGCAGGGCCATCACTCTACACTGCTCTCATACGGTGGTTACAGCTGATAACGCCGTCTAGATGGAAAAAAAAATTCCTCAGAAGTACCTCCATCACTTTGAGCTTTCAATTAACTTGACTTTATTAATGCTCAGGCACGGTCATTTGAACGGTGATCATCATACATACAAGATGTCAAACTATTCTGGTATGTGGAGAACATATCCTTTTTACTGCAGAGGTTTTCTAGTTGAACAACAACACTTACCTTAAAGCCACATCGAGGGGGATTGTCCTGAGCAGCTTGCCGTAGGCCTGCCTCACCCTCACTGCTGAGTGGACCAGCTGGACTCTGGAGACATCCACACACCTAATGGAAAGAACAGAGCAGTAAGAAATCCTGCCTACTTTACAGATCAGATGTTAGGCACAGCCGTGAAGCACTTAGAGCTTAAGGGGTTTACCTCTGCAGCAGCTCTGTGGACAGGGCCGAAGAGAGGACCTGTAAACTATGGCAGGTCTGGAGGCAGATACTTTGGTCTTCATTAAGACCTAAAGAAAACATTGCACAACAACAAATGACAATTATATAGCATGTCGGTCTGTGGAAAACACAAGGTGAAGGATTCTTGGACATTTGGGGCTCACCGTTAGCCAGCAGACCCCTGCAGAACTTGTTGAAGGAGGGCAGGGAGAAAAGAGGGCTGTAGGCGTCCGACTTCTTCATCAGCACAGAGATTTCCTGAGCCCAGGTCAGCAGCAGCCTCCTGACAAACCAACACAAAGGCGTCTTAGCAACTCTAAGTCATGTTGTCTTCCCTAAAAGTAGTTGACAAGCTAAATGCATTGAAACTATGCAAGTAATGATAATGGATCTGCTACAGTCCCCACTTTTAAGTTAATTGTTGGGTAAATTGGCGTGATAACCAACCTGGCTTCGGGGTAGAGGTGCTCCTTCGCCAGCAGACCTCCCAGAAGACTCAGCAGTGTGCTGAAATGTTTCTTTGTCGCAGTGGTTACAGTGCTGATGACAGCGCCATCGAACAGGGAGGGAGAAGACGACAGGCTGGACGAGATGAAATGATCGTGCCTGGACAAACAAACGGAAGAGACACGGGGCCAGTTAAGACCGGTAACCACAGAGCAGCACCAACAGCTTCAACGTGTGAGGGTTATTCAGTGCATTAACTGAAGGGTACAGAAATGGATCATAATATTCATTCAGATCATTTCATTAGTGCTTAATCATTTGAAACGGCTGTATTTTTGTTAGCTTCATATCTACAAAAGCAGCGATTCGTCTTCTCTGGGGCTTTGCATCAGAAAACGGTGCCTGACTGACTGAATTCATACGCTCCTACCCGGTATTTAAAAACCTCTGAGGAAAACAGTACCAAGTTTTGGTGCTTTATGCTGATCGCGCTACTTCCTTAGAAGCAGAGAAAACAAAACCTTTAGTGGTTATTTAATGTAGCTATGATGTGTTTTATGTAGAGTGAGCAGTGTGTTGGACTAGTTTTAAAAAGAGCCATTAAAATGCTACTTTGCCTGTCAGGATCCAGCTTTAAAAAGTGCCTTTTTATTTTTCTCCCAATGGTGATGTGAAGAGTGATTCATGCGGGTTCGGAATTAACTGATAAATCTTTAAGGAAACTTTCAAGTGTTCAAATTGAGAAGAGAATTTGAAGGAGCATTAGTGGTGCTGTCCACGACCAAAGAAATTCAAAGATGAATAACACTCGCCTAAAATCGATAAAAGTGATTTTTTTTCAACAGATCTGTTTCTCAACAAAGAATCACCCAGAAGCGCCACTTGTGTTTACCAGAGATGTGCTTAGAAGTTTCTTGGAAATAAGCCATTAAATATGAGAAAGCATTAAAAAAATGACTACTGGACTAAGACCATAATGACCAATGCGTTTACTAATGGTTAGCATACACAAGACGGATTGTTGTGGTATCCTTATCGAATCAAGGTATCTAAATCAGAATATAAAATGTTTGACACCCAGCCATGTTACAGAGTTTGTGTTTCGACGTTACCTAAAGGCCACCTTAGTAGTCAGACACTTGTCAAACTTTAGTAATGTTATCATGGTAAGGATGGCTTCTGAGTGAGGCCATGTCACAACAGACACTCCATAAAGAACAACGTTTTCTTGATGAATTCCTCAGGGAATACGTATAAAACATTAAGCACCTCGCTGTCCCCCAGCAGCAACAGACTACAGGTTAACCAAGTTATTATAGTAAATTCAATTCAATTCAGTTTATTTTGTATAGCCCAGAATCACAAATGACAAATTTGCCTCAGAGGGCTTTACAATCTGTGCACATGCGACATCCTCTGTCCTTCCCTCACATCGGCACAGGAAAAACTCCCCTAAAAAAACCCTTTAACAGGGAATAAAAGGAAGAAACCTCTGGGAGAGCGACAGAGGAGGGATCCTTCTCCCAGGATGGACAGAATGCAATAGATGTCATGTGTACAGAATGAGCAGCATAACAGAGATACAACACATTCAATGTATATGACATAAATGATTCATATAATAAGACTACTTATAATAACAGCAGCAATTATTACAGTAGAATTATAGCCGTGAAAATAGGGATAGTAATGTGACTAATAATAATAATCGAAAAGTAGTAAAGTGGACAGAATGGAGAGAAGCCAGGGTGACTCACTGGGAGCCTTAATGGGTTTTGAGTAAACTATGAAGATGGGCTGCACCAAAACTATTCATTTGAAAACTGCAGTGATGTTACACATGAAGCACAGTTGAGTTGTCATACAACATGTCTGAATAAGACCGGGTCTCAGGAACTTTGCAAAAGTTACAGTTTTTTTCTACCAGGTTTTGAATGAGTGACAGTTCAACTTGATATGCGAGTAGAAACAAATTGAGGCCCACTTGAGGTAATAATAGATGTGTAAACTTCAGACTACTGCAGTGAACGGCACAGTAGAGGTGTGTGTGTGCATGGCTCAGACATTACCTGGTGCAGTGGGAGTACAGGGTGTAGAGTACAGCATACTGGACGGCAGGGTAGTAGACCGCCAACTCAGAGTGGACCAGCATCAGATTGTGACTGAGCAGAGCGAAGACCGTAGGAGACAACGCCCACATCTAAAAACACGTGAAACACACTTCAGCATGGACACGCACGGACACATTAAAACAGCAGTTCATCTTCTGATGCAGCTTCACAATAAAGGCTTTTCACCAGGACCATGACAATGAGCCTGTGTGTCAAAAGGTCAAAGGTCAACAAGAATGAACTTTCATCTGGTATCAAGCTGCTGATGTACTTCTGTATTTCAGGGAAGAATATGAACTAAACTGTAGACTGGTGCAGGGGTGGGCACACTAGTTTTGGATTGTGGGCCATATAAGATAAGATAAGATAATCCTTTATTAGTCCCGCAGCAGGGAAATTTGCAGATTTACAACAGCGCAGAGTAAAGTGCACACAAGACACATAGCAGAAGAAGACAAGCTAAAAATAAAAATAAAAAATAAAATAAAAAATGAAAAATAAAAATAAATAAAAACAAGTATTATAAATAAGCAATAAAAAAAACAGTAGAAAAAACAACAATAACTGAAATACTATATTTACAGACAGAGAAAAAAACAACAACTATTTCAACTACTTTTAACTTTTTTAACCATTATTGCACAGTGCAATGTGCAATGTATTGCACAGGTTTCTATTGTCATGTTATTATGTTATTATTGTCCTGTGGTCATGTGGTCTGCTGGGAGCAGAGTTGGTTGTGCAACCTGACAGCAGCAGGAAGGAAATATATAGGAATAATATGCATAAATATGCATAAATATGCATAAATATGCATAATATGCAGAAAATAGAAGGAGACACAAACCAAACAATAGTGAATGGGTCGTCTTCATCCAGTTACACTGCAAGAAAAACTGTATTTCTAGACCAGAAAGCCCCATGTGCCATAGAAAACGAATTTTCTATCAAAATAACTATACAACACTACTCAACATTTTACATTACAATTGATTTGCCCCACACATTACATGAAGTATTTCTGTGTTTGCTGCACTTATATCTCATTTAAAGCGATTCAATAAGTCTTATTTTTTTGTCTTCCCCCTCAAACGGACTAAAGACCACGGTACACAGCGTGGTCTTTAGTCCGTTTGAAGGAGAAGACAAAAAAACAAGACGTGTCATTCCAGCTTTATGGGAGACTTTGCAGGGGGTTGACATTTTGGTGAGAAACTTGAATAAATCCACTTGTTTGAAGAAGAGATCTTAGAGATGACTTATGAGCTGTTTAACTTCCTAACACTAGTTCTAAGCAGCTTATAATACTTAATTAAAACTACTAATGACAAGATTCTTTTGTTAATACAAATACAACCTTTCATGTTCTAATAATTTGAATGGTGTGTGTATATATGCAAATAACCACTATAGGAGATTAATAAAGTAAGTAGGCTATAGTTGATGATGATACATATTTTAGTTCATTAGCTAAAGTTATTAGAAACATTCTGGTTGATAATCGTGAACATTTTTTAAAACTGTGATATTTGCTCTGACAATGATTGTGATATCAAAATATGACGTAGACATACCATGTCTCCTAGACCTTGAACATTTCAGAATTTGACCTACCGGTGCCACGTCTCCAGAGTGTGACTCAGAGTGTATTTAGTGATCAACAGTATAGAAAGCACAGTGGCTCACCCCGATCAGAGAGTTTTTGGTGTTGCCGATGGTGGTGAGGGTGCTGAGGTTGAAGATGAGGGTGAACTGGGCCTTCTCCGCGGGTAGGGTGAGGGACGCAAAAGCAGGGTGCTGGATGCTGGTGCAGGGGCTGCTGGGAGCTGGGGCCCCATCACTGGGTTCCTGGGTCACCGTCAGGCTGGACAGGGCACACGCGATCTCACCCAGAACCATTTTATAAGCTGCCTCCAGAGTTGGAATGTTTTTCAGGCCTAGCAGTGCCTGGTACACACCATGAACAGCTGACATCACCTGTGGAGACCATGCACACACACACAAAAAAGAATAAATGGGTGTGGGAAGAACTGACTGGCCTGCACAGAGCCCTGAACTTCACCCTATCCAACACTTTAGGGATGAACTGGAACGAAGCGAGCCAGACCTTATGGCTCACCTCAGCGGCTGTTATACCAGGAGATAAATGCTCATGGTTTTTCAATATCTACAACTATGACATACATATGGCCAGAGATGCACCTATACCGGTATCGGTCCAATACTGGACCAATGGACCGATCTAGTATCCGATACTAATATTTGAATAAATAACAGTTCATTACATCAGTACATTTATATCTATGTATGTAATTGTCACACAAAGTTAGGAAAGAAATATTTAATTGAAACTTGATACTGCGTTACACATGAAAGATTGTTCCCAGTCTCTTTACCACAGTGAGGCATAGAGCTTATCCATATTGATCAGATCAGTGCATCCCTAGCTGGAATGTTTGGGTACTATTATACTTTTGGGCCTGTAGTTTATTTGCCATATAGAAAACATGAACCAAACCTTACAAGTTAGCAAAGTAACCTTTAGCTCACCTCTTACACAGTTTTTTGATAAAAAAGCAACACACTCACACACCTCTTTCTCTCTATTGAAGCGCAGCTGCAGCAGCTGGGAGTCCGGTGCCAACAATTTCTCAACAAAGGACGCCGGCAGCTTTGTGTTGATCTGGTCCACAATCTGAAAGCAAACAAAATGACTTAAAAAGGGAAAATGTAACAGAAAATAGACTGCTGGTCTTCTGTGTCTGGAAAGCCTCTCTGAAAAATGTATGGCTTTGCAGGAATTCTATTCAATCCAATTACATTTTGTTTGTATAGTTTATGTGTTTATGATAAAATCAAAACACAATTGAACATCTAGCCTCTTAATTTCGCTCTCAAAGTGCAACTGATTAATGCATTTAACCTAAACATGTAGCATACAAAATTTAGGGCGAATATTCCTACATCTTTATCAAAGAAAAAAAAAACTAAAATTACTATGTTAGTTTTTTCGAATATCGTTCAGATGTGATAAATATCCCAAAGATAAATTGTGATCTCAATACTGCTGAAATAATTGGGATCATCATTATGGCCACAACAGTGGAGCCCTACTGCAGGTGTGATCAAACTGTAAAGAGCAGCCGTACCAGAGTGACGAGGCTGAGCACTGCCAGATTATAGTCCGGGCCGCAAGCCCGGCAGCAGTCCAGCTGGTCCAGGCCATAGACTAGGACGGCCTCCATTAGCTGACCACTGGGCTCCACGCTAGCCAGCAACACACCCACACACTCATTCCCTGCTGTGAGAACTGGCTCATTGAACTGAACCTGCTTTGCCGTGGTCACACAGGACAGAACCCGGTTCAAGACCTGAGGGAACAAAGAACAGAGAGAAAAAAACATCATGGATATGGCTTTCACAGTCACTGATAGGAATGTACTTAACTTTATGAGGACATATTACCACCGTCCAAGTGGCAGGAGGCAGATATTAACTGCACCATGGCCCAGACTGTGCCTTTCATGTAATCATAGTTTTCACATGTGATCATTTTGCTGCAGCAAGTGTTAGAAATAAACTAATGTGTTAATGAAAAAAAAAAAAAAAAAAAAAAAAAAAAAACACATGTCCACAAGCCTCACTGTATATAAATATATAGGTTTAAGGTATAATATGCAATAAAAACAACGTTAAGACTGAATCCCTCTTTATCATAATTTACGACCCACTAGAAGTGTGTGCTGGTGTCTGTATCTGCAGAGACCCTGCCCTCTGGACTTCCTCTTTTCATTCTTATTTGGCTGTGTTCGGGGCGTTTCTTGGCGTCAGCAAAGAACATTTGGATCCCACTTGGGGATGACACCTGCAGCCAGTAAGCAGAGTGTACAGCTCCGCTCTCATTCTCAGGTCAGACATCTCTGCTCTGTCGTGCCCTGCAGCGTAGCGAGCTTTAGTCTGTGGCACTTTTTTAGTGTGTGATACAAAGCGGGGAGAACGGGTTGTTACATCATGTGCTTCTCTGTTTATGTGTTACCGCTGTCCGTCTCTGCTGTGAGGGGCATGTCATTGACCGAGCAGAGACAAAGGCCACAGCAGGACGAACTTTGCTTTGGGCGACATCACTGAAAATATGGCACCTTCCCGCATGTTTGTAAGGGGGTGTGAATAGGTGTACTTGCGCAGAAACTAATGTTTTATCATTCTAATTATTGGCTTTCTTCTCACCAACGGCAGTCCCTCTCTTCATTCACTCTCTAGCTTGCACAACCATTGCTGTGCTCTCTCTCGCTCACTCTCTGAGCCGAAAAAACAACGGAAAAGCTGTTGCTTGGGAGTAAAGATGCACCAATATGGAATATATTGGTGCATATTGGACTACCTAATCCTTGGCTAAATAAAACTGCATTGACTTAAATTAAGTTTTGCTTCAATTTTAATTATATGTAAGGATATACAGCTAGTGGGCTTTTCTCATTTTTTCCCCCAAGGAGTTGACTTGATCTACTTTTCAGTGTATTTTTTTTTTTTGGACTAGTAACCCGTTCATCCTTAGTGTAGCTCTTACATCGGTGACGTAGAACTCGGTGATGGGTGGTCCTCTGATTGGGCTGAATCGCTCTCCAATGCTGCGGACCACGGTGCTGAAAACCCTCAGCAGAGCTGCCAGCTTAGGCAGTGACACTGAGGGAGGGGGGATGTCTTCATCCACCACCTCGCCTGACATCACATGGTTCAGATCCTAAACAGAGCACAGACGCAGTCAAGTCAAGTTCTATTAAGTGACACATTTCATCAGACAATCTTCCAGCTCTTCCAGGATTTACATTGGCAAAAGACCTAGCCTGTAAAATCATATACATTTACATATACCTAAACACTGTATGACAGTTGATGAGCATGAAATGCATAAGAGCGTAGCTGTAGAGAAGCTTAACGTGGCATGTTTTAAGACTCTGGACTAACTTCACCTCTGCGTATGCCTCCATATCCTCCAAGAACTGTCCCAGCAGAGTGGTGGAGAAGGTGAGGTCTGCCACCCAGAACTGCTCCAGACTCTGTAACCAGCCTAAACAGAACAGATCAAAAATAAATCACAGGACTGCCATTACGCTGTCAGCAGATAGGCAGTGGGATGTGTTCAGGTAGCATCTAAAACTCAACACACAACCACTACTTGTTTGCGTTAAACAGGAGAGAAAAGACGTAAAGCCAAAAAACAAGCTCCCGCTCTAGGGCTGACAAAAGTAGCATTAGAAAGCATCCTGACTGGAAACATTACAACCTTACATGGGATGTTCACGGCACAGGACAGGGGGGCTCTACAGTGGGTGATGAAAACCACCCAGAGCATCATTAGTCCCATTTACTGAGCATCAGTGATACTGGTGTGAAGAGGAGCCTGAGAGGAGCTAAGGGGATATTAAAAGACAAAAACCCAGTAATCCAAAATCTCATTAGCTTTTTTTGTTGAGGGAACCAGTGATTCAGATTCATAAGTTCCTGGTGAACAAAGTGCAGCAGCATGTCGGCCCTTCATTGTAGTCCGGCTGTGGATCCGGCCCTGACAGCTGAGGCAGCGATGGCTCTGCTGCGACTAGTCAACGAGTTCATTGATTGCGGATGGTTTCGCTCTCACAGATTAATGAATAAAATGTAAATTAAATTAGCTCTATTGGGTTACCAAATATACTGGTACCGTTAATATACCTCAGTGGCCCATCCAAGTTGGTCTATATGTGGGAAACACTGCTTAGGTTTCTAATTGCTTTTACATTTAGATTTAATTTATGTTTCAGAAAAGTAATATTTTTGTTGGGCTACGTACTGAAACATTCTTCTCACTGAGTAGGTAGATGTATAGCCACTTAAAGGGCTTTTTAAGCATTTCTAAGAATCTTATTCATGTGAAAGGTTATATCAAAAGGTTGAGACTTACATTTGTAATATTAAATTTGTGCTCATACAAAGACATGTATGACATAAGATGTTAACTGCTGAATGATTTTAAAACGGCTCAGTTCTTTTTTTTATATGAAGATGTGGCACCAAAGAGAATACATAACAGCAAAAACAAAATGACTGCAACATCCATATCAGCATCAGCTATCGGACAATTCTTTTATTTTCAACATCAGTATGACCCAGAACTTCACGATATGTGCATCCCGGCTTTATTACCAGCAGAGGGGGCAAAACTGTTTGAAATCTGAACACCAGGCACAACTTTAAAAATCTGCCAATAAAGAAAACCAACTGACCTGAAACTTGCTGAGTGAGTGTATGCTTCTGTGTGTGGTCAATGTGCCACCCCACCAAGATGTCGACTGTGTCCTGTGGGAAAAGCAGCAACACCTTAGTTAGTTGACCCTGTGAGCCTCAACATATGAAACCAAGCGGTGCTCGAACACTCACCCTGAAGTTGGTGCTGAAGACGTGCGGGTAACAGCGAGCCACCTGAAGAATACACTTGACACTTTGACAAAGCAGCTCTGGTGTGTCCACGTTTTCCAGAATGGACTGCAGGTTGCTCATCACCAGCTGAAACACAAACAGAGTCCAGTCCAGTCCAAAACTCAGTGCAGAAAATCCTCCCCCTAAGCCGGACAATATACACTTTCTACGACTGTACTAGCATGATATAATAATAATAATAATTAAGCCTTTATTAGTCCCACAATGGGGAAATTATTTCTCTGCATTTAACCCATCCCGGAGGAGCAGTGGGCTGCAATGAAGCGCCCGGGGAGCAACTTGGGGTTAGGTGTCTTGCTCAAGGACACCTCGGCATGTTGCCGGTAGAGGGGTTTGAACCACCAACCTTGTGGTTACAGGACAAGCGCTCTACCTCATGTGCCACAGCCGCCCACACGTACACATACACATACATACACGATCCATCTATATGAACCTGCTGGCCTCAGTATGTTTGAGGTGCAAAGCTTAGCCCTGGGGTGTCATTCATAAAACAGCGTATAGGATCTACACTTAATGTTTGTGTGCGTACAAATGAGGCCTGGATCGACCTCCCATCTCGCCCTCTATATGCCCACATTCCACCATAAATCATCAACGCAAAGCATCTTGGGAATGCTGTGTTGTGTCCATAGAAATGAGCCTGTGGATCAATGGATCTTTACGGTGATCCTCGCCAACCCCCGAGAGGATGACCGAGAAAATGTTTCTTTCTGAAAAAGGAATCGAAGTGTTTGAGGGTGAGGTGAACCCTGAACACTCGTTTCCTCCCAATTCTTCCATTTATGCAGTTATACGTTTACAGCAATCAGACTGATTGTGACGATTGGTGGTATCCATCACCCTGAATATCATTTAGAAATGGGAAGTTTGACAAGTGAACACTATTATGCAATTAAGTTTTATTAAGATGAGCTTGGCCTGCATTATGATTAGGGCTGATGAAGAGGATATGGAGTTATTGAGCGAGGGCCGTCATTGGCTTTTTTCCCAACACTGTGCTAATTTACACAATCCTTGTGTGCAGGTGGTGAAGATGAGGTGGGAATCAATGTCTGACCAGGTTTACAGTAACCATGGTAACTTCAGTGGCTTTGATACTGGCATCTGATAGCTGTTGTCAGTTTGTCTGTGTACAGTATGATGTAGGTGTGTGTCCCTATGGAATAAACTAGAAATGATTCAATTAAGTTGTGTTCACTGAAGCGTTTTTACACACAAAATCTTTAAAAAAAAAAAACTAAGATCGTACTTGGTGAAATATGCACAGTTAATACAAGATTATTGAAAACTATTGGTGCTCTGCATCTCTATAATGTTTGTTCACATCGGTCAGAGTTCCCATACAGGTGCGCACATTCTCCCGTTAACTTTGTTTTTATAGATCACAACTTTTGCATGGCCTTGTTTTGTGCTACGCAACGGTTATAAATGAGACCCCAGATCTGTAGTGAAATCAGCTGCAGCCTCCGTGTGGTTACCTGCATGACGTGAGAGAAGGCCTTTCTCTCTCCAGCAGCCTCCAAAGCGCACTGCGCTGCCACCAGGTACAACAGCTTCACCTCGTCACGACTGCTCGAGGTGAGCTTGAGGAAGAGCCACTTGAAGATGCGCTCAGCCTCGTAGCTGAGCACCGTGCAAAGGAGACCCAGGCAGGCTGCGGCGTCCTGACGCAGCTCCCACAACAGCTTACTGCTGCACACGTCAACAACACGGGGAAGGAGACATCATTTAAGAGGCTGCATGGCATGTGGGGGGGGAATTGGGAGTCATGTCATGCCTCAGACAGAGGTGCATTAGGTTTTTCATACAAAATAGCTATTAAATTGAGATGGTTATTCTAAAAAGGACAACAAAGTTCAGCACTTCAATCAAATCATTTTCAATACAAATGTCTCAGGCAGGCACCATTGCTCAGAATAAGCGTATGACATTTACAAGTCAAATTAATCACTATAACCCTATGATTTTTCTAATATATATATTTTTTTCAAAATGTATTTCTCATGCAGATTACCATCTTATTGTCATTTGTAAATCTACTACATGAATATAAAACAATGAAAAAGTACAGCTTCACTGTTTACTGAACTTTATTGTCTGTTTAAACTGTTAAAAAAAAAAAAAAATTGGAATCTTTCATAGGTCTAAAGGCGGCTTCTAGCAAGTGGTTGATGAAACTATTAAAGTCATGTCTTGAACCAAAAATCCTGCTTTAGCAAAGTGGTGGTGATGTGAAGTCATGTGACCGTGGTGTAGTTCCTTTTTAGCCTAACCTAGGCTTTTTACTTCTGCCAATGGTATTTACGCTTCAAAAATCATAGAAGCAGAGTATATTTGTCAAGATTATCTTACTGAACAAAACATGAGGTATCATAAACTTGTGTTTGCCATAGAGCTTATTTTTTTTAATCCAAAATCCCATTGGCTTTTTGTCGATGCCAACTTCCAGGTTGGCCAACAACAATACGTCATCCCTGCAGGACTCTTTATGTTCAGAATGGAGCCCAATAAATCTAAAGCATCTAGGCAGCTTCCTCTTACCTCTCATTCAAAATGTCATTCAAGGTGCTGAGGATGGTGTCCAACTGTTTGACCAGGGTCTGTGCAGGATAAAATACAAGGTTTAAGGTTTCAGTTATTGTGTATGACACAGGTTTGCCTGTTTGTGGGCCCATTATGAATGTAATCAGAATCCTATGTTATACAACTGCAAAACAGAAGAAAAGACTAAACCAAATATTTTGCAGGGGATTCTGTTCTTCCCCAAGGACAAATGCAAATTAACAAAACATTGGTGAATGTCAGTATTTTTCTAGAAAGTGTGTTTTAAGAAGATATTTCTTCTTAAGGGCAGCTGGTGAAAAAGGAAAAATGGGCTTCATGCAAGAACATTTACATATTCTTATTTTAACTTTTTCTTTTTTTTCCTGTCACATCAGATTCAGCAGACACTCCTAATTTCAGATAACTGTGTAAATGACCAGTGTAAACATAATGAATGAACGCCCCAATAATACCATAAAAGGCCAGGAGTGTTCATTCATGAAAGTTTACTACAGAATGAAGGAAGAACTTTTACAAGTTGAGGTTTTAGCCATTCTTTTGGAGATCTGTATAGGAAAATCCAACAGCATAAGGAGGGACCTGCTAAAGAGTGTGGTTAATGCCGTGTCACCTGAGGGCTGGGCAGCAAGGCCTTAAATCTATATGACAGTATCATTTTGAATCACAGACGGCAACATAAAATGTCAATATAAATGCAATGCTATGGCAACTGCACGGCATCATTTCAATCATGAGTCAATGTAAATCATCAAAAAATTTGAGTGTTATCTGTTTACTTTGCTATTGACAACTATAGTGGTTATTTGCAGAAGACACGCAATTCTAATGAATAGGAAATACATAACTGTAGTTTTTGGAAGTAGATTTAATGATAAATGATAGTTTTAGGAAGTTAAACAGGTCATAATTCATCTCAATAATCTACTTTATATTGCTGGGAAAATAACTGGTTTATGTTTCTCACCAAAACCACATTTATCACATAATTTGAACACATCATGACAGCTTTAGAATTTACAATTGTGTTAAAATGTGCTTAAATCTATCTTAGGTCTGTAAAAAAAAGTGGAGATTTCCATTCTAATAGTGAGTAAATCTGTATCTGCAATGGAGCAGTTACATTTTCCTGTCAGCTACATGCAAAGTACAACGTTTTCCTCTGGAGTAGAAGTACACGACCACACATTAAATGTCCTGTATTTCAATCTTTATTTTGTGTGCAGAGTGAAAGAGAGGCATTATCAGTGCAATGTACTTAAATATACTTAAAGTCTGTTCAAGGTAGAGTTTTCACTTTGATATTTTAATTATCATTGATTTTGTGAGTAAAATCTATAAAAATGCCTCTCTGGAGGTAAATGTAGTAGCATACTACAATGTTTTCCTCTTAAGTAGAAGTACACAGTAGTATACAGAGATGAGTCTAAGTGCTTTTGGGGCCTTTTGTAAAGTATTTTGGGGCGGGTGTATTACTGAGGACCAAGAAAGTGTGAGTTAGTGAGAAGTTGTTTGTATGAGCGGATCTCCAGAACCAAACATTTGGCCCGTTCTGAGCAGAGATGCTTTGAACGGGCACTGCACATGTTCTGTATTGAGGTGGTTTTTAGGGGAAAGGGAGAAAATGTGACTGACCACTTTGCTCTCGCCGTGGCTGATGAATTCCTTCAGCTGTTTGAGGGTGGCCAGCCTGCGGTCGCGATCGTCCTCCCTGGAGACCCGGCGCAGGAGGTTGGCCAGCCGAGACTCATCTGAGTGAGCCATCCCTCTGTCTGCAACAGTAACGCCACGCGTCAGTCACAACACACTCACTCCACTCAATCTGCTGTACCACAGCCTGCTGCCATCCGTGTGCAGGCTCAAATGCTCATCATCAGTGTTTAGGGTTACATATACCTTGACATCAGGAAATCAACCACATTTGAACTAGTTGATATTGCTCATTTTTCCATGAGTAGCTACTTGTGTAGCTATGAATGATTCATTGGATTTGTATTATCTTGCGCTGCCAACATTGGCGTGTTTGCTGCCCGGGCTGACATCTGAAGACAGCCCAGCATTAAATCAAATCGCACTCCATGTCATAGACTTGTTGAGGGCTGCAACAACTAATCGATAAGTCATCAAATTTCATCATCTATTAGTTTGGTCTATGTCATGTTGCACGGCATGCTCTGTGTGGGCAGTAAACCAGCCAATGCTGCGTCTTGTGTAGTTTCTGCAGCGGGTTACAGGAAATGACAGTAAAGCTAAGAAAGTACCGAGGCAAACGCATGACCACAGGTCCTAATTCAAAAATAAAGCAACAGTGAGGAATACCCTCCATCAGTTTTCTCTACGTTTTGTAATGGTTCACTGTAGCTGGGCCCCTGATTAAGTATTTTTTTTTAAGCTGAAGCATGATTGAGTCTCCAGCAGTGTGGCGTTGGTGTTGGCTCCCAGCGGGGACCAGCAGAGCCGAGAGGAGAAGCTCTGCTCCTGGAGGATTAGACGCTGCTGCCAGCAGCTGAACTCTCCTCCTCCCTCCGGAGCTTCTGTTTGCAGTGAAGCCAGATCTGGGTGTGTCCACGGTGGACTGGTCTCTGCTGGAGGCCCCGCTGGAGTCTGAGCTAAAGGAGCTTCTGGTGAACCTGCATGACTTCATCTGATTTCACCGGAATCCAAGCCGGTGTGTCCGATGACGAGCTTTAAGAATAACTATATAGAAACAGACGGTCTTCTCTCTGATGGTCTAGTTTACTGATGGAGGTCATATAGAGGATCAAGACTAAACTGAGACTGATTCAGAACCAGGTAAAAGGTCCTCACTGTAACTTTAAGTAAAAGTAGCAATACTACAGTGTAAAAATTGCTGTTCACATCTTAGAATATTGGATGTTTGTCAGAGATCTTACCCTGCAATTTCCTCATATCCTTTGAAGCTAAAGCACGGTTTCCATGCTGAAAAGGAGTCAAATCCGTGGTCACATCATTGGGCCTCAACTCTTGCCCCACCGACTTCCAACCAAATGTAGTATCACTGACACCTTGACCAGCTTCATATCCATCTAAGGGACACAAACCATGTTAGATTAAACCAATGTATTACATCCAAAGTTGTATTTATTTCATGCGTGTTTGAAAAAAAACTGTTTTGATGGATACATTTCTGCTACACTTTTGAAATACAATCAGATTAACATAAAGGCTGCAGCAGCGGAATAGTCATTACTGAATTATCATCCCTTAGCTGAAGAAACCAGGACATACTGAATAAATTGAGCCAAATTGAGCAGAACAGGTAAAAATAACCTCAAATAAATACATAAACAATCATATGATCACACTACACATACCATTGAGCAATCAATCCTTTTTGTGCCAAGAGCTAGAAAATAATTAAATATTTGTCACTGTAAGTGTTCTTTGATTTAATCAGACGTGTCACTGGCCCACTAGTGCAACAGCTACAACCCGTAACACCAGGATTGCCTGCCTGCAAAAGTCTCTAAACACAGAGATGAGCCAGCAGCTAGCAACTAACAGGGCTTTTTATCTCTAGGGGAAACAAAGGGCAGACGTTATGGTTCAGCCACAATGAGGCTCCACCACCATGGGTGAGTGCTGCACAAAAAAATTGAATATTATTCGCAGTCACAATTTCGGTTTCCTACAATTAAATGAACTAATCGTCTGGGACATTGAAGTTTAAAATGCCTGCTCCTCTCAAAGAAAACTGTTTTGGCTTCACTTTTGGAAATGACCCCGGAAGTACCTAAGAGGCAGCCATGATAAGAGCTGGTCGACTTCTGCTTCCTTGCTTCCTTTCTTATCTCCTTTAGCATAAGCAATAATGGATCATGCTTTACAGAAGGAAAGGAGACAATGCTGTCTCATGATCACTTGCATTTAAAAACATTTTAAGCGACCGAATAACATCAGCTGATGCCGTTTAATTGTAAACTATGGATAAATTCAAAACATCCTTACAGGAGGTGCGATTCTGTACAGGTATTATTTGAATGGTACAGCATTGAGTTGTCACTGTAGAACACTCAGGTGGTATAAATGAAGCTGCTAAAAAAAAACATCCATTTGCAGTAGTGTACGTACAGTCTGTTTCTCTTGGCATCGTGGTTGTTTTTTCCTTAAATCTTATGAATCATTTAATCTTTCCTTGACCTCATGACATTTTCCATGGAGGTCAAAGAAAAGAGCATTGCCCGTTTTGTCCCCGTTAGTGAGGGGCCAGAAGAATGAACCACACTATCAGATCCAAGCAGACAGATACAAGCTAACTTTGAGCAGAATGTGTTTTTTGGAGAAAAATTATTATAAACATAATTTCCCCAAAAATTATCTGGTATGTATTCAGTGCAAAAAACAACAACAACTTTCGTAGACCAGCAGATACATTGTGGTAAAACTTAGGATCCAGATATCAGAGCAATCCAAACCAGTTTAGTAAGAAGTTTAGAAAAGGGGCCTCACCCTCTTCCTGGTGTGCATCTGCAGGAGCGTAGGCATCGCTGGGCACCGCTGGCTGGTCAGGGCAGCTAGAGGGCAACACGTCATACAACGCTGCTGAACCAAGCTCTCTAGACTTCACTCCGTCCGGGCTCGATGACACACTGTCAACTCTGACACACAAGAAAATGACAAATCTTATGACTGAAGCAACTGCATGGCATCACATTGGGATTGGCTTTGATCAATCATATTTTACTCCACGACTGAAAGGGAATCCCATATCGATATGGGATTCTCCATGATTTAAGTCACAATAAATTCTCGATTCAAAATCAATTCCACTTGATGTTTGACAAAGCTACTATTGTAAAGAAACGTGGTGAAGTATGCAGCTTTTTCATGGAACTGCAATCATTTGCAAGCATGTTGAAGTCTTCTGCCTGAGTGAAAATAATCAACTGAAAGTGCACTTCACTCACCACCACTAATAGCTGGAGGTCTAGGTTTAGCTAGGAGTCAGAGTCATATACATAATGTATAGTATACACATATAGAATTGAATCAGCCATTGTCACTGATATCAGGTCCAGTTATTTGAGTTAGTATCAGCCATTCCTAGTCATAACATAAAAAGGTATGAATCCATGACATAATGGACAGGGTTATGTATTCAGGTGTTCTTTAGAATGCCAAATCATTTCTGAGTTTCTGTCTAGAAAGTGTAAGATCTTGGGACAGATGCCGCTACTCCCATCATACTTTGTGAACAGCCTAACTGATGTACAGGTTATTGCTGCTTACCAAACAGGACAGCTTCACCAGGGAGAGCCATGTTGGACTACAACATTGTCCATTTGTTACTACTTTGTTTTGACAATTCTGCTAGGTTTGGAGAGAGTGGGGACCTTTTTGTATTGATTCCACTTTAACCTCAACTCTATGTGTCTAATCAAGTGTTCATAGTACTGATTGTAAACTAAATGCACGTGGCCTACAGCAACTTTTCCCACCAAGTAGCCAGTTGCATGGAAAAGGTCGACATAGGCTCAGCCTGGAAGCCAGAGGAACATTTGATTAACAAACTTCACTCATTTTTGGTGTATTGGTGTTTAAAATGATGCATCTTACTGCAGACTATCACTGTGTTAAAATGTGGCCCTGTAAGGTTTAGGCCCTTGTTCAAAATGTATTTTCTCTGCCAGACATAAGCCTGGGGAGGGGTTATTTGGTAGGTCATGTGTGTGACAGTGTGCGGCCATGACTGAGTGAGAGTGCACCTGTTTTAATTCCATGGCTCATCTCGCATTCTGCTGCACCAAAATGCACAAAATGTGGGGTAGACAGTTATTGCTGCGTGTTCAAGGAGCTCTTGTGGTTGCAGTGACTCAAACTTCAGAACACCTTTTAATCCCAGTTTCATACTCTTCACTCACTACTCTTAACCGGCTCCTGGCAGGTAGGGGCCGCTAGTGATCACACCCCTGAGTGCAGCTAGAACCCCAGCTACTACTGTGCACTGAGAGACACAGTTGGGTGGAATACGTTTGAACACGGTTTCTGTTTTGGACAGTGTGTTTCGCTAACAGAACTACCAGTACACAGAATGCACACCATCTCTCTGCTGCTCATTTTTATTTAGCTGAAGATGAAAATGATAAAGATCAATGACATAGGAGGCATGATTGTAACGCCATATGTGTTCCAGCAATAACGCATTTGGTGATTTGGGTTTGAAAAGGCCTCAAGGTTCAGTGGATTTTGAATGTTAGATATATATTTGGATCTTGGCTCAACAGCGTTCAGTAGCTTTATTTCAGTTAATTCAAGTGTGCAGTAAAGGTTAACAATGTCAATGAAATGCTGATAGAACACTGCATCACAATCCTGCTCACTGACAACACATACACACGGTTACTTTAGATTTCCTGAGTAACAAATACAATAAAAAAAATAAAAAAACTAATATCCAACCAGGATTTACATTCTACAGACAGTAAACCGCCCCTACTTAATATGCTTCGCCCTGCGCTTTGATAGCGGCTAAATGAATGAGGACATGAAACAGCGCGAGTGGCTCTGTAAGAGGGATGGAGACAAACTCAGGGTTTGTTAATGAAAACCTGACAGTGAGCAGGTGAGGTTCAAAGAGTCAGTTACCATGGTAACATACCCAGAGTTAACATTCCCTCTCTTTCTGGAACTCAATGCCCACAGTATCCCTCATCTTAGGGTTTACTAAATCAGAGTTTTCACTAAACTTGCTTTCTGAAACAGCGCCCTGGTTGTATTAATTCAAATCACACAATACAGCATTCGTATAAACTCACGCTGGCAAAAAAAAAATGAGCTATTGTGACCGTATACAGCTCCCCAACCATGAATCTCAAAAAAATAAATGTTGTGATAATTTGTGACACTATGGTTCCATTCAAACTTGTTTAGGAAGATGTGTACTTTGAGCATAATGTCAACTCAAAATAGTAAAGGTATTAGTAGGCTACTAGATTGTGTCCCAGAACACATGTGTCAAGACAGGGACCCCGTATTTGGTTAGGATGCAGGGCCATGAGACTCTAGAAATGTATATTGTGCATTAATTTGAAATGCATTCGATTCAAAGCTGTTCTGGGACGTTCAGGGCCGTTAAGAGACTGGGGGCCTTGGGGCCTTTACCCCACTAAAAAGGAAACACAACCACCTGATGTAACAACTATCGTGGTGTAACGTTAACGTACGTTAACACATGTGACGCTAACGCAGGAGTCTAAAGCCGCCAATAATTGCTGTGTTGACTTCTGTAGTCGCTTGTTATCAGCTCGAATAGTTACAAGACAAACTCGGTCATATAGTTTCATGTAAACGTGTTTCTTTACATATATCCGGAAGTTCTTTAGGAAGTTGATAACGTTGAATTGTTTGCTCGGCTAACCAGTTAGCCAGCGCGAACAGTACCATGGTGATGCTAACTAGCTAGCTGAACGAGTACAGCTCATTTAGAGTTTCAATCCCCTTGTGGTTCATTTAAAAACCACTCAGGTGAACCAGTATTGTAGCGCATGGGACGTTTAATGGTTTTACTAACGTGTGTGGTATCGCTTGCTGTCAATGCATGTTGACTGAGTTAGCGGCAGGCTGGCAACGTTGGCTAACCAGTGCTCCTTAAACAAAACGAGCTAACGTTAGCCGCCGGGCTCAGCAGTCAGCAGCGGTCGGCCTTAACGGTAGTGTCTACTGTGAGGCAGGCGATGACAAAACAACGATTCAGAACACATTGAGGCACTTATGATAATCGTGATATTGCAATGATATAGTCAACAGACAAAGTACCCCCCACCCCCCATAGATGGCCACAACTTGAGAGCAACACAGCATAGGCCCCAAAGAGTCAGCGGTGTAGTATACCAGCTTCCTCCCGAGTGGAACACCAACCTGGGCTGCCAGTCATTCCAGTGTGGCTGCAGTTTGTGGGCGCCGCTGAGCCGAGACCCCGAGGCTTTACGGCTCATTACCTTTTAGAGAGTTGCATGACCCGCTGGCCGCGGTAACCGTGTCGCTCCTCGGGGTTTGCTTTTCACTAATATGTTTGTCAAGTGTCACAAATCGGTTAGCAACTCGTCGTTATTGCTAGCTTATGGTAGTGTTTCTTCTTCTTCTTCGACGTGTTAGGGCGGTTGGCATCCTTGGCGTTGCTTTACTGCCATCTTCTGGAGTTAACCTTTACGCTGGTTAACAACTTCTTCTTCTTCTTCTTCTTCTTCTGCTGCTGCTGCTTTTGCCGCTTCTTCTTATTCTTTAGCTTTTAATGGCGGTTGGCAAACGGCTTTCGGGTCCGTTACCGGTACACATTAACCTGGAGTGTGGACCAAGGATCTACCCTCTTTCTTATCCGTAAACAAAAAGCAAATAAAATAATTGTACAAAAAAGAGTATTACATTTTTTTTTTAAATATTTCTCAAAGTAATATTTCTCAAATTGTATTTATTAGTGTTGTTGATCCTAAATAATCTAGAAGGAGTTTCCAACACTTGACACCAGAATGTTCCTTTAGTAAATCACAGATTTTTCCAAAAAAACTATAAAACATGATCCACAGTTCCTTCCTCTCCACATAATTCACACTTTCCACAATTACGCTTTCCAATATTACAAAGGCAACTTTTAATACCAGAATGACCATTCCTTAGTCTTGTCATTCATCCTCCAGACCCTGCACTCCAGATCAAGGGTTTATTTTTTAAAGGATAGCTTCCTTTAGATCCTTTATTCCATCCTTGATATCTGTTGTCTCAAGACTATTTAAGGTCAAGCCAAGTGAGAGAACAATGTCAAGAGTTCGGCCCTTGTCATGAGTAGGATCATTGACAGATTGAAAGAGAGATTAAAATACTTAATAAACTGCATAAAATCAGTGACAAGCGCATGTGATGGGTAACACATATCAATGTTAAAATCACCAAGTATTCAAATTCTGTCATATTTGGGCACAATAAGAGTCAGAAGATTAGAAAATTCCTGAATGATACTCACCACACAGCTAAACCTTGTTTGGCTATAGATTTATTAAATATATGTATATTTATAATAATAAATAATAATACATTTTATTTATAAAGTGCTTTTCACAGACAAGGGTCACAAAGTGCTTAACAACAGCGAGAATTACAATCAGCAGGAAAACGAAAACAATTCATAAAAAACAAGACATAAAACATTTGGGGTTAAGCGTCTTGCCCGAAGACACATCAACATGGACTGGAGGAGCATGGACGACCTGCTCAAAATAAAGGAGGAGAACTGGCCTCAGACAGAGGTACTATATAAAACAGTGTTAAGAAAATAATATTCAGTTGGTCTCAAGAGGCTGCTCCTGTTGATTCTTTGCTCAAAGAATAAACTCTATTACATCAAACTCTGACCTTTTCCAGTGATTCATCGAACATCTTTGGGACACCAATAGCTGCAAATTACAGAATAGACTAAAAGTTGGAGTAGTAGTTTAGACTTTATCAACTGGCCCAGTCTGAACTTCTCTTTTCCAACATTAATTAGCGATCCAGCCGAGGAGGCATTTGAAGGACTTCTGAAGACCTGAACCTGAGTGGATCAACCTGCATCTCAGAACAAAAACTAATGTCACCAAATTGTGTATAAACTAAAGTCACTGGTTGGACAGAGTTGGATGTAAGAGCAGTGTAGATAGTACATGTAAATACTGCTAACATAAAAAAGTTAATAGCTGTGTAAAATAGTGAAAACAAAATTCACAGGTGCAAGACAACAGACGCGAGTTAGTCATAGTGTACTGGGCCTAATAACGAAAATTGCATTTCTAGTTTTTCTTACGAGTATATTGTGGGGACTAGCTGATTATTTTCTGTAAAAAGGAACCTAAGACTGTATTATTCTTATTAATTGTACATACTTTTAAGTTGATTAACACTGATGATTGAGGGAGACAGCAGCGAAGATGAGGTGTCTCATTTAGAACACTATGAGAGTGAAGATGATGTAGAAACTAAACGAATAGGAACACATTTCTCTACAAAGATCATTCAAAAGCTTTAGCAAATCACAAAATGTATAAATCTTAAACAAACACTAGAAGAGTTTCCACAAGTTCTATGGCAAGGGGTATTACACGGATGGTGGACGGCAGTGACACTCACACGATCCAGGTGCAGTGGCAACTTTCTAACCCAGCACTAGGGATACCTGAAGGGTTTGGAATAGCCGGGTAAAATGGGGTAACAGTAAACCCACGGCTGCGTATCACAGTCGTTCCCAGAAAAGTTAGGTGGGAACAGGCAATTTTGAGCACCTTGTTAAAACTCATGAAGAGGATGTAAAGAAAGAATCTAACCCTGTGAGAGGAAGGGAATATAAGCCATTAAATACTAGTGCTGATAAGAACCAAAGGGTCGGACCTATCAGCTCAAGGCAAGAGATACATGGGGGCCAAGGCCACAAAAGGAGGTGCGATGGCACAGGTGGAGTGGGTAATAAAGCAGCACCCAGATCATAAAAAAACAGATCCAGCAATGCATGAAAAAATGGCATGGGCCACAAAAGGCCAATTCCAATGGCCAATACAGGGAATCGTCGATTACACACACTGCAATGAAGTGGAAGCCAATATTTCAAATTGAAAGACACAAGTTATAAACAAGAATTCAATTCAATTCAATTCAGTTTATTTTGTATAGCCCAGAATCACAAATTACAAATTTGCCTCAGAGGGCTTTACAATCTGTACACATGCGACATCCTCTGTCCCAGGACCCTCACATCGGCAAAGGAAAAACTCCCCTAAAAAACCCCTTTAACAGGGAGAAAAAAGGAAGAAACCTATGGGAGAACGACAGAGGAGGGATCCTTCTCCCAGGATGGACAGAATGCAATAGATGTCATGTGTACAGAATGAACAGCATAACAGAGATACAACACATTCAATGTATATGACATAAATTATTCATATAATAAGACTACTTATAATAACAGCAGCAATTATTATAGTAGAATTATAATTATGAAAATAGGGATAGTAATGTGATTAATAATAATAATCGAAGTAGCAATGGGTGTCAGTCGGCTCACAGCAGGAGGCACGACTACGGTCCAGGTACCACAACGATTCATGGAAACCTGCAGAGCGAGAAAGCAAAAAGGGCTTCAGGGTGGAAGTAAAGCTAAAATGCTTAATGGTACAGGTAATATATAACTGGGTAGTGAATGTGACTAATAATAATAATGGTGGTAGCAGTCGGTGTCAGCAGGGCCGTAGCAGGATGCACGACCACGGTCCAGGTACAGCCACTATTTATAGAAGCCTGCGAAGCGAGAAAGCACAAAGACTCCAGGGTAGAAGCAAGTCAATAAGCGTAATAGTACAGGCAATAATAATAGTAATGTGACTAATAATGATAGTGGTAGTAGTAGTGGGTGTCAGCAGGGCCTCAGCAGGTGGCACGATGACAGTCCAAATATAACCCTGATTCCTGGGAACCTGCCAGGCGAGAAAGCACAAGAACTGTTAAGGTGGTTTAGGTTAGGAGTGTGTAGATGCACTCAAACACATTGTGCACCATGTGGAGAACTACAGGAAAAGAAATACAAAGAGAGGAAGAGGCAAACAGACACTTGGCCAATAAACTCACGCAGCTGCAGCTGAATGAACTAACTGTGACTCAGTGTTATAGCAGGGTCGACCTTCAATAAGAGGAAAGAGAGGAAGAGGCAAACAGACACTTGGCCAATAAACTCACGCAGCTGCAGCTGAATGAACTAACTGTGACTCAGTGTTATAGCAGGGTCGGTTTGATCCCCGGCTCCGCTGGTCCATGCCGATGTGTCCTTGGGCAAGACACTAACCCCAAATTGCTTCAAATGAATAGGCATGAATGGTTAGATAGTCCTGCCATCAGTTTATAGATGGGTGTGAATGGGTGAATGATCACATGTAGTGTTAAAGCGCTAGAAACGTGCTATACAAGTACAGTCCATTTTCCATTTACCAAGGCAAACAAAGACAAACCCAAAGCCCAAACCCCAGTGGTGACATCCAGTAAGCAGCAAAGGTGGCACCTCAGATGCCAAGCGTACCCCAAGCATCCATCCCAACACCGCAGGGGCAAGAACAGACAACGCCTTGCCGTTCTGCAGCTACACTGTTGCCTCCAATTCATGTTCATGTTAACCAGCCAGACGCTCAGCAGCCCAATACATTTGGTGGTAACTATCATCCCAGACTGGGACCAGAACAACCAGGACGACCAGGGCAAAAGAGGTGGACCAACTCGCTATAGAGGGAGAAGAGGTCCTCCCCCAAAGCAATACAGATGCTCCAAATCAACCCCAGATCTAAAAGCAGAACCAACTGCTGATCAGTGTTGGGGATATGGACAAGTTGGCGATCGCAAAAAAGGAACTGTCCAACCAATACTTGGACAGGCCCAGCTGCAGATTGGCAATGAGGGTGCCCAGAGAAGCCTAAGGGGGGAGTAATGTCCCCAGTTGTATCAACACAACCACAAGATGAGTCCACCATAGCAGTAGTGATACACCATCACAACTTCATGGTGGACACAGGTGCAATTTCTTTACGCATTGGGAGAAACAGCTCAAGTCCCCCCCTCTCCAGCACGTCTGTCAATACAGAAGGCTTCTCTGAGAAAACACAAATAATACCCCTTACACAGCTGGTCCAAATGCTGTTTGTAGGTAAAACTATAGTTGCAAATCTACTCTACTCAGCTGACACCCCCATCAATTTGCTGGGAAGAGATATCTTGTGTCCCATGAAAGCAAAAATGATGTGCACTAGATGGCCTCTACGTAGACTTCTCCAAAGACCCACTACCAGGAATGATGCCGGTACCGGTACTACAGGAAACTGGCAATCAAAAATAAGTGCTGTATATTGGCTTCGACTGATGCCACAGTCTAGACCAGTGGTTCTCAACCTTTTTTCAGTGATGTACCCCCTGTGAAATACTTTTTTAGCCAAGTACCCCCTAACCAGCGCAAAGCATTTTTGGTTGAAAAAAAGATGTAATACTAAGCGCTCTGTCATCAGTGTCTGATTTATTAAACTGTCAACACTGACGATTGCATTGTTGCATTAAATTCAGTTTATGAACTTACACTTGTATTTTATTGAATATTTATTAAATAACAATTTTTAAAGGATTTTTGAATGGATGCTAATTTTAAATATATATTTTTTTTAATCTCACGTACCCCCTGGAGTGCCTTCACGTACCCCCAGGGGTACACGTACCCCATTTGAGAACCACTGGTCTAGACTGCTCCTGGAGTGGAACATGTGTAAACTGTGTGTGCAGGCACAAGTGGGAATGCTGACGAACCAAAACTCAAACTTCATTGTAACCTTATGTATGATGAGCAACAGCAACATAAAGATAATGAAGGCTATTGGGAAGAGTTGCTTCCGTGAGCAGCTGTAGCGGTATCCTCCCTCCATCTGAGCTACAAGACTGGTTTCAAGTCAGGTGCTCCACCCCTCACATCACACTCCTAGTGGCACAGGGACATGAAACACAGGAATTGGGCCAAATGGTAAAAGCAGCAATGCATACACAAGAATGGACACCTACTGATAGTCAGTACATCCACATATCAGCAGGGAAACGATACATTAGGATATCATTCAGGGCATGCCATGAAGGGCTAACAGAAAAGTCTTTAGTGAGCAAATTACCCAAGACCTTGCTAACACAGGTACCACAGGAACTATGGTCAAAACGTAAGACTAATGTAGGAAGGATAAAATCAGCACAACCCATACACATAAAGGTCAATCCAGGAGCGATGTTGCCATACATAAAACAATACCCACTATCACAGTGTGCCGTGAAAGGCTTCAGGCTTGGTATTTAGGTCTGAGAGAGGCAGGAGTGTTGATTAAAACCAAAAGTCTTCCCACTCAAAAAGTCACACTCTGATGACCATAGCCTGGTTCATAAACGTCCATACATTTTCAACAGTACTGGCTCAAGACCCACAAAACTTGGACGTTCCAATTACTGTTATTCACTATGTAGATGACATATTGGTGTGCATTCCTTCTAAAAGTGAAATAAATAATATTACAGCACTTACAGGCCTAGCCAAAGGAGGGTACAAAGTTAGCAGTGACAAACTTAAATTCCGTCAAACAGAGTTTGAATATCTAGGCAGGAAGCTAAGCAAGAACAAGAGGCTTACTGCCCCCTCATAACTGGAAACCAAAAGTAAAGCCCCAAAACTGCAAACAGAAGTTCAAATGCTCATTATTTTGAGGTTTGCTGGATTCTCACGCCCGTGGATTTGTGACTACGCTGTCAAGACACTAAAAGGGGACTTGCAATCTGCCCCAGCACTTGGAACCCTAGATTATTCGAAGCCATTTCATCTGTACGTTGCAGAGAGATTGGGCTATGCAGGTGGAGTACTTATGCAAGATTCTCCAACAGGAGAACTACCATTGTCTTACTACAGCAATAAATTGAACAATATTGAGTCTGGATTGCCAACTTTTTGAGGATGGCAACACCTCCACAACCACAGGGCCAACAAGCGGGAAAGACTATCCCAAAGACCAGCTGCCAGAGGGGCCAGCAGCAGTACACCAAGTAGGGGTTGATTAGCGGCAAGTCATGACATTGGGTCGGACACAGAAGATGAACTCACAAGCTCAGTCTAAAAGACACCAGACCAGATAATCCCCTTGCAGATAATCAATACAGAACAGAAAAGGTGGTGATGGAAATGGAAAATCGCTCGGAAAATCAACAAACAACCAGTAAGACAATGAAAACCAATCTAAAACAACATATGCAAAGAAATTTACCGGGAACCTTACGGATCACTTTGGGAAGGTTAAAAACTTCTAAATAGGAGTATAACATGTTCTACCAATGGAAAACCAAGCACTATTGTGTAACATGTTACAGCCCTAAAAGCACGCACTGTTCCTTTATACCCACTTCTGACTGTTTCCAAAGACCACCTTCCCAAATGAACTGGGCTGTTAATATGTGCCACTGTCAGTTGTAATGACTAACATAAACATTCAGTTTACCCTCACCCATCACTGCCTGCAATTCTGAATCAATATTTGATATTCAGGGTCATGTTTCCTCAACACACACTGTGGAGCTTTTACTGGCACTGAGTTTCCTACATCATTCTTTCATTTAATAAAACAATCCATTTTGTGTCAGTGCATGCAAGGTACCGTTAGTTAGGTAACAGTATCAAATTTCATTTTGGCATGATCATGTGCGCGAGTGACCAAAGGTTCACCAAAGGAAATGGGTAAACATTCAAAGGCAGGAAGTGAAGTGATCTGAAATGAGAGGAGAGGTAGGTAACACAAAATACAACAGGAAATACTGAGTGTGATAAAATAAGAAAAAACTTAACTTTGGAGACATGGTAAGACATGACAGTGGGGATATTCAAGATAAGCTGGTGTTAGAAAATTCTGCTTTGTCTGAATTATATATTTTTTTATTCATGTGATTTCTTGGGCACATTTAGAAAGAAAATAACTAACTTTGTAAATTACCCCCCAACCATTTAGCAGTACCTCTTTGGCCCACTGGATGGTGTGCTAAGGCTGACCAGGGGCACCGGCCCAGTAGTTAAAACTACAACAGGACACATTTCTTATTACTGCAAGCTTGTCACTGTGCTAAGAACTTACTAGAACTACTGTTATATGCAATCATTGCAACCTGCTGTGATTCATTTATTTGCCAATTCTCAAACTGTCCTCCAGTACTGACCACAGTAGCAGCACCATAGAAAAAAAGCTCCACACAGTCACACACACACACACACACACACACACACACACACACACACACACACACACACACACACACACACACACACACACACACACACACACACACACACATATATAATGTTAGATAGGCTAAAAGCAACATTAGGATTTCTTAAATGACCCGACCTCAGGTAAAATTATAGCCTTTAAATACAGCCCATCCCCGACGGGTTCCAACATCAGGTCCAAGCACTTATCTGTCTGTAATTTAGTTTTATTGCTACAGCACTGGTCAGACTTAATATCATCAACATGGGAAAAGAAAGTATGAGGATTGGATTAAGTGCATCGGATCTTGAGACGATCACCGCCCTGATCATCCCAGAAGGAGGGGGAAGAGAGCCGGGATAAGGACTCAACAGCCTGGACCAAAAGTTATTCCACTACCCAGGTAGCTGGAAAATAAGATGGAAATTAATCAGAGACAGTTCTGCACACATCTTAACTAAAACCTGGCTTCATTATAACATCCAGGATCAAGCTATTGCACATGATGGGTGGACTGTATACCGGGCTGTCAAAACACAAGACTTAGGTAAGAAGAAGGGAGGCGGACTGTGAAATTAATTAAAACATCAAAAGTCCGGGGGCGGGTTGAAGGCTCTGATTGGTGAATGAACAGTATTACATGTTATGACATGTGAACCACAAGAACAAAATTTGACTCAATTGCACGACCAGCAAACAGGATAAGGTGTAGGTAAAACAGTCTTTACTCAACAGCAGAGGTCCAGTACACGAGGAGGCAGTCAAGAACAGTCAAACAAATCAGGCAGGGATCAGGCTAAAACATGGTTGAGGAAAAACAGAAAGATCAGAGAAACCAGGAACATAACACTAGGAGAATTGCTGGAACACTTGAGACAGAGGACGAAGACAAACTGGCCCATAGACAGGGGATTTTAATACACTGGGGAGGTGTAGGTGATTAGACATAGGTGGGATCAATCAGGGGGCGGGGCAGACAATCACACTGGCGGGAAAACACACAAAGGCAGGAAGTGTAGTGACCTGAAAAGAGAGGAGAAGTAACTTACACAAAATAAAACAGGAAATAATGATTACTAATCAAATAAGGAAAACATAACGTAGGAGACAGGCTAGACATCACATTACAGACCGTATGGCTTCCAGGAATCCCCCCCCACACACACACACACACACACACACTCTGATTGGCTATACCCTTGAAGGCGTTCTTTGGCCTAGCTAAGTGGCGCTAGGAACCATAAATCAAAGCATTCAGCCTCATATATTATTTATGAATTCATTAAAGCATTTAATTACATAATCAGTTATGTATTTATATACCTAGTTTTGACTCTAAAATCCCTCCATAGGATGGAACGTGAGCTGGAAACTTCCGCTTGACGTCCTGTGTGCCTGTCATCTGTTGAATTTTAACATAAAATGTTTTTTACCAAATAACCAAACTAACAAATAAAAAAAAAATACCTGCATCTTCTACACTGAAGGAAACAGTGACAGCATGTTAACTCAAAATCTCCCCCAGAAAACCTCCATCCCTCCCCTCTCCTCCCGTTCTCTCTAGTATCTCTCCCTCTGCTGGCTAATAATACCTCTGTTCAAGCCTGAGTATACAGGCCTTTGATAGCACCGGCCACTCCAGGCTGCCATGCGTCAGCTATGACGTCAATGCATCCAAACACACAGGGCTCTGTGTGGAGGAGAAGCCTGCTGTGGGTGGGTTAGCTGGGCCTGTAGCTTTGCTTGGTAGCATAGCATAGCATAGTGAAAGGCATAGAAAAAAAAACAAAGCATTGAATGCTGGGAAGGTGAGGGGTGGGTGGGTGGGATTGCAATGTGGGACAAAGAGTAAGGAGTATGAGGGAGAGGAAGGGTGGGTTTGAATTGTATTCCATTTTCACACTGCACAAATCACAGTTTTCTGTTATTGTGATATACAACTGCTGGTACTGGTTATTAATTACCACCAACTCTATATATCTATCTATGAATAGTCTGAGCTGAAGGAGTTTCTAGAGAACCGGCAAGATTTGCCTGATTTTGTGGGGTATGAGACTCACTGACAGGCATAAAGAATAACTATACAGAGATAGCCAATATTCTAGCTGATGGTCTGGATGAGGACTGTCAGTGGACATTTTCCTCTCCAGAGATGTTTGATTGGGTTCATTTCCAGGCTTTGACTGGGACATTTGAGGAAATTCATAAATATCCCTGTGTTGTCTTGGCAGTGGGCCTCATTAGGAAGGTGAACCTTCTGCAGCTTCTTTGCTGTTATTGGTGCAAAAGGACAGTGCATAAACACAGAGGAGAAGAAACATGAAATTCGTATAAATAAACGGAGAGAAAGGTTTACAAGCAACATATCCCATAATGTTAACATTGAATGTAACATAATAATGAAACATAGGGAAACTAGACAAACTCAAACATAGATAATAAACCAAGATATTGTACGAACGGTTTTTCGTCAGAGATGGAAGCTAAGCCAACCCAGCTAGGACATAAGGCCACTCCCCTACCCAGTCTACTGCTGGCTGTCTGATGTTCAGTTGCAGGAAAATGAGATGGATAAAAAAAGACTTCAGGAGGTTGGTGACTATTGAGCCAACATCTTTACGGAGACCAGCTCCATCGTGTAAGTCCAAATCAAGTGCTGCTTGCATGACAGAGCACAGAACTCCTGTGGTTTGAGAGGAGGTGGACTCTGAGTTTACATCAATGATACACATTTAAAGTTGATGGACATTGTTTTCCTGATGGAATGGCATGAAGCTGTTACCACTGATATCATACCTTTGTCTTAGTGCTTTAGCTGGTAATAGGGGTCTTCAAAAAAAATGTTATACGTGTGTACCTGTGTACCTGATTTATTCTATGATTTAGTGTTAGAGGTTTAGTTTAGTCAGTTAGTCAATTATTTTCATTTATTTATTTGTAATTATTTCTATATTTCGGACTGAGCATTTAGGGCAGGCCTTCATTTACAATGAAGCAGGATTAAAAACAAAGTTACACAATTGTATATAAGGATTAAAAAAACACAAAGATAAAAACAAAGTCAAAATCAGCTAAAACGTTACAGACCTTCATTCACATTCAGACCAAATATCACCCAGTTTTCAACTCAAAATCACAGCTTAAATCCTGGTTGGTGCTCACTGGGTATGTTCATAAACTAGGGAATCATTAAACTAGATATAAGTAGGCGAAGAGGCAGCAGAATTGTTTTATTAGTTATTTATTACCTTCCTGAATTTTGCACGGTTTTAAGAGCTAGCAACCAAATTAACAATCAGATATAGCTTTTCTCACAGGGGATGTGCATTTATTTGGAAGTACTCTGAAAGAAGCCCAGTGGGCTGCTTCAGTGCATCTAGCTAGGGACCAAGCTTTGTTTTTAGACAAGAATACGATTGATAGTTCAGGTTGAAAACCATGCTTATTTACGACAGAGAGGAATGTGTATGTATGTGACAGCAAGGGAGAGGGTGGGGCCCGGGATTCCCCCACCAGAGAAGGGAAATCCCGTCATGGTTAAGTGGTGACCAAGAGGAGCATCATCCTATCCAGCTACAAGCACTGACTAGAGACCAGGTCTCGTGGTGAGATGGAGTAGAGCTGACAGTGTTTTTTATGTCTAGCCCAAAGCAGGGCCCAGGAGAGAGGGACAGTGTCAGCTGACAGTGGTTGGTCCTCTGTGGATACTGACAGTGGTTGGTCCTCTGCAGGCGGGGCAGACTTGACAGCTGACTCTTTGTTGAGGAGTGAGCATAACACATGATGGAGTCTCTTCTGCTTTTGTAACCTGCGACATTATGAATCTCCTGCCACATATCTTTAGTGTTGTTGCTGTTGAGGTCTCTCACCAGTCTCTCTTGACGCCTCCGCTTCTCCTCCTTGATGCCAGCTTTCAGTCTTGCTCTGGCCGTTGTGGTGGTCAGGTGGGGTACTATGTGCAACCAAAACCCAAAAGCCATAGAACAGGCACAGGAGCTGTACTATACCGGTGGGCTCCAGAATCGGAGCCTGTTGTATTGGTCAAGCGGTAGAGAGCTTAGCTGAGGCACCTTTTTGTCGGTGGCCCCTGATGGCCATTAGAAAGAATGCAGGTTTAAGGCACTTCCACATTGGCTTCACTTTACAGACCGGATTGTTGTCCCTTGATAAGGCTCCAACATAACAAAATGTGAAAAAAATAAAGGGGCCTCAATACTTTCTGAATGCTATCAATGCCATATGAACAGTATGTACACCTCATCTGATAAATGTGTTTGCTTGTTGCAGCAATGTTCAACTCAGATGCTTCTCAGATAAAGGTCAGCACACTTCAGAAAAAAAGCACTGTACTTCATCAAAGATTAGTGGGACAATCAGGCACCCAGTCATTTCACACTTTTTTTTCACAGTCAACATGTCTCCAAAACTAGAAAAGAAAATGAACAGTGCTACCTAAATGAAGTCTTAAGAAAGAAACTAAACCGTCAAACCAAAAGTCATTCAACCTGATAGAATATTCATAATCAGAACTATGAATTTGTGAAGATTTGCAGACATACAGTAAACTCTGATCTAACGACATGCATATATAACAAATTAAGTAAAAAGCATATGCTAACGCTAGTAAGCACATCTATATGAACTATATTTCATCATGCTTCTTCAGTCATTTTTATTGCAGCCCAACGGTTGTTATTTTGGCGTGTCCTATTCATAAAGTCTGTTTTTACATTTTTATAATGAAGTACTTTACAGAAATGAGATTTCATCCTCAACAACTTGCAGTTTAACGTTTTCAAGAAAGGAAGTAGTTAGCAACAGTTACTCAGGGTTCTGTCAAGTGGGGAGTCCACAATGATATAGTACTGAAGAAAACTCAGCAAAGAAAAAGCCTTTTACATCACAGGCGTGTACAATTCAATTATATCGTGAATCGGAAGCATCCTTACCTCAGGAAAAGCTGTGTGGTATAGAAACCCCAAGACAGGAAACGTCTGGACAAAATATTGCAAACTGCATCAAAAATAACTAAAAGGAAAATATCTCAAAAACTGAGTTCACATAACTTGTAGAGTCTTAATAAAATATTCTGTTTATGTTCCTACATTTAGAAATCGTTTGTATCAAAACATTTTGTGTGTTTGTCTTGTTCAATTTAATGAAAAAACATTTATCTGTTAATGCAATTAAATCACAGTGCAGTGAACCAGCTGAGGTGTGGCTTGCTAAATACAGTGAATACAGCTGGTGAAATTCACAGAACGCCTGAAACTGATGTTACCGACCCAAACACGTTTAGTTTCCCCGGATATCTGGGACTTCCACAACATGAACAATACAGCAACAGTTGTTATTTCAACCATGACTGACAAAGCTTGTCTACCAAGTAGACACCCCTTCTAGATGATACCCCTGGAATATAAAAGGTTCATTGTTAGATCCCCCTAAGGGGGTTCTAGATAAAACCCTTGGGATAGAGAAGGGTTTCCGGTGATTCCCCTGAGTGGTTTCTAGATGAAACCCTTGGAATATTAAAGAGTTCTTGGTAGATCCCCTGAGTTGGTTCTAGATAAAACCTTTGGAATATAAAAGGGTTCTTGTTGGATCCCTTTGGATGGGTTCTAGGTGAAACCCGTTAAATAGGAAAGGGTTCTCGGTAGATCCCTCTGAGTGGGTTCTAGTTGAAACGATGGTAGAAAAAGTTCTCTGTAGATCCCCCTGGGTGGGATCTAGATGAAACCCTTGGAATAAAAAAGGTTCTCAGTTAAAACCCCTGGTGGATTCTAGTTGGCACTCTTAAAACTGTTCTGGATAGAACGTCCAGAGAGAGTTCTGGGTGGAACCAGTACCCAGTAGAAAGGTTCTCTCTAGAACCCCTATACTATTTGGTGAATTCCAATAGTGCTGCTCATGTGCTGCTGTAACATGATAATGATCACATGAGGATACAGTTCATGTCAATGAAAGGCCCTGGCACTGACTAGGATGCTTTCGATAACAGTGTTTCTGTCAAAAAAGGTTGTGTCTTTGCTCTCAGAATGTTTTCTGTGAATTCCCTTTCTCCAGATTCCCTTTGTCCTATGAATATTTACTAAAAAAATAATACTTTAATAGGCAGCTAATATATTCTTAATCCTTGAGGTCTTTAAAAAACTCAAGTGTCTTTGAAATGTTCTCTATTCATAATTGAACTAATTGTATTATCCGCTCAATGAAATAGCCAGTTACTTAAAATGCTGTGTCTCACATTACACGCACACACACGCACACACACACACACACACACACACACACACACACACACACACACACACACACACACACACACACACACACACACACACACACAGATACACACCCCTACACTCAGGTTCCTGCCTCGGCAACCGCACAGTTACTAAGAGACTGATTGCAAAGAGGCCGTGTTTCCATGGTAACGCTAGTGGCTGAGTCATCTTCACTGCAGTGCGTGCTCACAGGAGTGAACATGTGTTTATCCGCTGTTTGTGTATTGGTGTTCATTCATTCATCTTCACTTGGTTTTGGACATGATTAGAATTCTTAGACCCAAATAATGGCATGCCTTCAAAATGTCTGTCAAACATTGATGTCAGGTAATATCACAAAAAACCTCAGCGTATTGTAAGGCAAGGCAAGGCATGTTTATTTATAGAGCACATTTCAGCAACAAGGCTATTTTAAGTGCTTTATATCAAAAAGTGTAAAAAAAAAACCTCACATTATAAAGCGTCATGTAAATACAATTAAAATCAGTCAATCATCAGATTTACTAAAAGGTAGAAGGCAAACAGAAAAGTCTTCAGCCTCGATTTAAACAAAGTGGGGGGTTGCAGCTGACCTTTAGTTTTCTGGGATTTTGTTCTAGATACATGTTGCATAAAAACTGAATGCTGCTTCATCGGGGACACGAAAGGTCTGGGTGGTTCATAACGTAGCGGAAGATCACAAATGTATTCTGGCACAAACCAATTCAGTGCTTTAGAAACCACGAGTAGTATTTTCGAAGACCTGCGAGGACACCGTTCCAGTGGTCCAGTCTGCTGAAGATTAGTGCATGGATAAGTTTTTCCAAGTCCTGCTGAGACATAAGTCCTTTAATCCTTGATATGTTCTTAAGCTGGTAGTAGGCTGACTTTGTAGTTGTCCGAGTTCATGACTACACCTAGATTTCTGGCTCGGTTTGTGTTTTGTTTTTTTAACAATGCCGACTGAAGTTCTGTGCTGACTTTTAATCCTTCCTCCTTAGCTCAAAAAACAACTACCTTAGTTTTATCTTTGTTTAATTGAAGAAAATTCTGGCACATCCAATCTTTGATTTTTTCAATGCATTTACTCAGTGATTGTATAGGACCACAGTCCCAGTTTAGTGCTGTGACAGAAAGTCCCTCCCAGTTTTCAAGTGGGTCTAGTACTATGTTGTGGTCGACTATATCGAATGCACCACTGTCTGTGTTTAAGTGGATATTATTAAAAAGAGCCTTCTCCTTGCTGTGGTTGAAAACCTGATTGGAAGACATCAAAACAGTTCTTTAGTGTCATGAAGTAGTTCAGCTGTTTATTATTATTATGATTTTACTTAAAAATGGGAGGTTGGATATGGGCCTATAATTGTTCATGAAGTGTGTGCTTGATGACTGCAGATGACTGCAGAGAAGAGACCATTTTTAAATGAACTGAGGCCATGCAATTTGAAATATGTTTGAATAAGCCTGTCGGTAGAATATCAAGGATTGCAGATGTTTATAATGGTCTCCAGATTTTTATGGTTAATCGGATAAAATTGGGTCATGGTATCTGAAATAATTTTAGGTGGGCACATATTCTGTACCTGATATGGAGGCACTAACTGTTTGTCTCGTTTTCGAAATGTTGTCAGTGAGGAAGGAGGCCATTACATAACAGGCCCTGGTGGATAGAAGTTCAAAGGCTACTGACACAGGAGGGTTGACGGTAGCAAATAAATCATGTGCAGTATACATTTTTTTGTGATGATGAAGATAACAACCTTGCATTTTTCACTTCCAAATTATAAATGCTAATGCTCTCTTTATAGATTTAATAATGAACCAGGAGATTTGTTTTTCGTCAGCTGTGTTTAGTTCTCTTTTTTTCTTTTCTTACCAGCCTGGCATTTTTACATGCAGTATTGATCTTAAAGTGTGCAATAGCATCAATGACATTTTTCATTTTAGAATTCAAATTATTTACAAACTCATTGACTGAGACCAACAAGAGGGCTGGAGTGGATGAGAATGACTGATAAATGTTTAACTGGTGTTTTTAATGATAAACCGCTTTGTGATTACCTATGTTCAAGCATCGGTCACAACTTCCTTAGAAAGGTTTAGACCCTTGGAGATAATTAAGTATAGAGTGTGTCCCTTATTGTGTGTGGGCTCTGTCACATGCTGAGTTAGTCCAGAGTGATGAAGAACACAACCTAGTTCATTAGTGCCTCTCTCTTGGGGTTGTCAACATGGACTCTAGAATCACCAATAATAAATACAACGTCAAAGTCATTGCGGTTTAAAGAGAGCAGTTCAGAAAGGTCATCAAAGAAGGTTGCACAGTATTTAGGTGACCTATAGACATTTAGGAACATGGCTCGTGATGAGAAAATTCAGTTGAAGAGCCACGTAGAAGCAAAATTTCCATAAGATATCTGCTTGAATTGGAAGGAATTGACACTATAGTGTCAGCTAAAAACATTATATAAAGATTGTCCTCCATAATAATATCATTATAATGATGGGCTCTTCCCGTTACTCCTCCTCCCTATTCCCAGGGAAATGATTTACTCTTCGGCTATGTACCAAGAGGAGGACTAACACTTGTGGATTCATTACAGGGTATGCAGCCCTCCTTTTTCTTGGTAGTCTTGTTTTTGCTAATTAGCCGTGCGTTAACATGCTCTTGTCCACTGTTTTGAGTCAATATAGACAAGTTGCGTCGTTCCCACACAGTCCATACACTTCCACTCTCCCTAAACGGTGAGTTTTAGTTTCCAGCACTGCAATCTTCTGTAGAAGTTTATGGTGGTCGTCTGTGGAGAATGGGGGCATCTTCAGCATACGTTTATGCTGTTGGTAGGCCACGCTCACATAGTGGTGAGAAGGTCATAAATATGTTGAAATATGGCAATTTCTCACAGAAGAAAAACAAGAATATTAGCAGAAAAATGCAAGCAGGGGCAAGATCAAGCAGCAAGGCGTCTTTACTGTACAAAAGAGTTAAGTGTTCTGATGTTGTAGTGGATATACTGTGATGTGATTAATCATTGCTGCAGTATTGCTCTAAATAAATAAATATAATTATATAATCGTAATAGAATATAAACATCTAAGGTATATATAAAAAAAAATCCTATATGGAAAGCAACCATGTAACACACCAGGAGGATAGGTAACAGTGCACAGGGTGAATTTTAGGAATGGAAGGGAATGAAGCAGATGCCCTCTTACCCTGCAAAACCAACTTGATTACAGCTAAAAAAAATATGATCTTTAGATGCCGCGGTCAACAAGGCACTTCACTTCATCCTTCCAGCATCTGGACTCCTCAGGAACCTACTCCAGGATCCTGTTTGTCTGTCTTCACTAACATCCCGACTCAGCTGCAGGACAAGCTCTCCCAGTTGCACGTGCCCGCCTCCACCTGCAAGTGGATCACAGACTTCCTGTCTGACAGGAAGCAGCATATGAAGCTGGGGAAACATGTCTCTGACTCTGAGAAGATCAGAACTAGGTCCCCCCCAAGAATGCATTCTTTACCCTCTCCTATTCTCCCTGTACAACAACAGCTGCACCTCCAATCACCAGTCCGTCAAGCTCCTGAAGTTCACTGAGGACACCACCCTCATCGGACTCATCTCTGGTGGTGATGAGCAATCTGCCGTCACTCCACGACTCGTTCACCTCTAGGACCCAAGTATGTTCGTAAAACTTACTTTATTAACATACTAGTTCAAACATACTCTTATTTGTTTGTTTGTTTACAATTTTTTATGTTGTAAATTTTCAAAAAATGTTTATTTTCAAATTATGTCTTATACTATTACATTGTGTTTAATGTTATGCACCAATCAGCTAGCTAAATTCCTTGTACATGTAACGTTCTTGGCAATAAACTGTTTCTGAATCTGATTCTGGTCTGCAAATGTTTCCATGTGGTATGTGTGGATGTGGTGTGTATCGTGGTTATACCTGGACCGTGATCGTGCCCGCGGCCGTGGCCCTGCCTAACACCCACTGATACTACTATTATCATTATTATAAGTCATATTTCTATTACTAGTTATTTTACTATTACTGCTTTTATTATCATTATTGTTCTAGTATATCCACTGCTGCTGTTATTAGTAGTCATCAATTTTCTATTAATTATATTGCTATTATTGGTTCCACTACTGCTATTACTCTGCTCATATGTATCTTATATATAATACGGATTGACTATTTTGGAATTAATTTATATTGTTCATTCTGTACACATGACAAGTAAGGCAGGTCTGTCCATCCTTGGAGAGGGATCCCTCTTCAGTTTCTCTCCCTGAAGGTTCTTCCTTTTTTTCACAGTTTTTTGGCGGGGAGTTTTTCCTTTTCCGATGTGAGGGTCTCTGAGGCAAAGTTGTGATTTTGGCCGTACAAATAAATTGAACCGAACTGTATTTAGCCTCGCCATAATCTCACACACACACAAACAGGGCATAAAGAATAATAAAGAAGTGGAAGCCCCCTCCCCCACTATCCGTTACAGGGAGTGTCTGTCTCCACTAGGAATCCCTGCATTATTAATGCCATAGTGTATGCACAATGGTGGGTATTTCTGTTTTTTTTTAATGACATTTATACGCCTGCATCTGTTCACACACAAAATGTGTGCATATTGTTTCTGTATGTACAAGATACATGCATGAATCCACTTCCTGTTTCAGAATGCGCGTGTGTATATGCGCGTGCTTTGTGCCTTATTGTGCAACGCTCTGCGTGATGTGCTTGAATGCGTGCTGCCCACGGATGCTTTGTGTGTGTCTGTGGGTGTATCTCTTTGTGCCGAAGGGGGTGGGAGGATGAACAGGAGGGTAGGATTCTATAAATAGAATGCTCTCCAGCTCCCTGCTTCTGTGGACTCAGAGAGAGAGAGAGAGACAGAGAGAGAGAGAGAGAGAGAGAGAGAGAGAGAGAGAGACACACACAAAGAAAGAGATGGAGAAAGAGGGAGTCAGAGGCGGCTGCCTCTGGAAGCTACAGATCAAACAGAGGAGGAGAGGCAGAGAGCAGTGAGCCGTGCCGTCACTTCCTCACCGGGGTGATGCCCATAACAAGGCAAGCCCCCGGAAGGACGTTTATGGCAGTGATTCGGAAACCAGCCTTTAAAATGAATCAATGTCTACTTGTGACCGCACATCACAGGCAGAGGGTATACTCTGTTAGCGGTTCAATAAAAAGTGATTTCTGTCTCATTTCTGATGGCTTCATGAGTTCAGTTTATGGTTGATAGTTAATTAAGTCTTTCATTCGATCATTCATTTGTTAGACTTATTGCACTTCATATAGATCAGCTTTTGCGTTACTTTATAAAAGTCCATACTGGTGATCTTCAGATTTTGACAAATGATTTTGCAACGGACATGAATGGTATTTCCTTCACAGCTAATTAACTGCTGATAAATGTATCTTAATCTCCTCTGCTATTTGAACTTCATTAATTTCCTCTTCCAAACTTCACATGATGTTGTTGTTGTGAGAGTGCGATAGCATTCAGGGAATGATAGATAATATCCTCTGTCGATCCCAACTCTTTCAGGTTCATCTCCAGCCCTCCCAAGACCCCATAACAAACAAAGTAAAAAAAATCACTTAAAGAAAGATAAAACATTTAATTGAGTAGGTACTCCCCAAAACAGCCATACAATGTTTACTGGGACCTAACGCTAACCCTGTGCTACAATGTTAACAGCAACATCTTCACAACATTAACCGTGTGTAACAATGTTAACTGCGTGTTACAATGTTAACCGCAACCATTTCGAACTCTGAACAGGTGTTACAATGTTAACAGCAAAATCTTCACAATGTAAACCATGTGTAACAATGTTAATTGTGATCGTTTCACAACGCTATACGAGTGATAAAATGTTAAGTGCAACCTTTTCACAATGCTAACTGTTAGATACAATATCAACTGCGACCCTTATTTTATGTTAACTGTGACCATTTCACAACATAAACAATGTGTTACAACGTTAACTGTGACTGTTTAACAACGCTAACCAGATGTTATGCTAACAGCGATCATTTCACAACATTAACCATATATTTCAATGTTAACCGCAACAGTTTCACAACGCTTACCAGATGTTATGCTAACAGCGATCATTTCACAACGTTAACCATATATTTCAATGTTAACCGCAACAGTTTCACAACGCTTACCAGATGTTATGCTAACAGCGATCATTTCACAATATTAACGTTAACCATGTGCTACATAATAACCGTTAACCATATATTTCAATGTTAACGTTTCACAACGCTTACCAGATGTTATGCAACAACGATCATTTCAACCATGTGCTACATGTTACAATTTCACAACGCCAACCACCACGATCATTTTACAACCCTAACAAAGTGTTACAAAGTTGACTGCTATGGTTTCACAACACTAACCCGTGTTACAATGTTAACCACAACCATTTCACAATGCTAACCACGTGACATGTTAACCATGACTGTTTTACTATGCTAGCCACATGCTCTGTTAACAGCGATCATTTCACAACGTTAACCATGTATTACATGGTAACCGTGACTGTTTCCTAACCCTAACCATATGTAATTTTAACAGCAATAATTTCACATTGCTAACCATGTGATACAACGTTAACTGTGACTGGTTTACAGCGCTGACCACGTGTTACACATCTACCTGCGTTTGTTTCACAACGCTAACCACTTGTTAGCGTGTTAACTGAGATCGTTTCACAATTACCAATCATAACAGCCTAAACTGTGACTTTTTCACAACGCTTACCAGATGTTATGCTAACAGCGATCATTTCACAATATTAACCATATATTTCAATGTTAACCGCAACAGTTTCACAACGCTTACCAGATGTTATGCTAACAGCGATCATTTCACAACGTTAACCATGTGCTACATAATAACCGTAATCGTTTCACAACGCCAACCACATGTTACAATGTTAACCACGATCATTTTACAACCCTAACAAAGTGTTACAAAGTTGACTGCTATGGTTTCACAACACTAACCCGTGTTACAATGTTAACCACAACCATTTCACAATGCTAACCACGTGACATGTTAACCATGACTGTTTTACTATGCTAGCCACATGCTCTGTTAACAGCGATCATTTCACAACGTTAACCATGTATTACATGGTAACCGTGACTGTTTCCTAACCCTAACCATATGTAATTTTAACAGCAATAATTTCACATTGCTAACCATGTGATACAACGTTAACTGTGACTGGTTTACAGCGCTGACCACGTGTTACACATCTACCTGCGTTTGTTTCACAACGCTAACCACTTGTTAGCGTGTTAACTGAGATCGTTTCACAATTACCAATCATAACAGCCTAAACTGTGACTTTTTCACAACGCTTACCATGTGTTACAACATTAATGGTGACTGGTTTGCCATGAAGAAGAAGAAGAAGAAGAAGAAGAAGAAGAAGAAGAAGAAGAAGAAGAAACAGTTAAATGTTGCGATTGTCATTCCGACAGCCGTGTACACAGTGTAGTACATGGAAGTAGATTAATGGAAGTATCCGAAATGAGTTTGGACATTTCCTTCAAACATACCGTTGATGTTTGTCTCATCACTAACACTATGATATCTTTATTGTCTGACATACACGCTAGTACTGATACATCTTCAAGAAGTTAAATCTTGACTGATACATTGGCCCCACCGATTTATTGGGCTATAATTATCATGTCTTTAAAATCCATTATAGTCATTTGTGTCATCAAATTTCAATGTATTTTGTCAATTCATTCATTTCCTTTATATTTTATTTTAGAAGAGGGGGGCTCATTGTTTGTTTAACCCCTAACAAGAGACCCCCCCATACACATAAACACAGACTCAGGTTAAGCAGGTAGCTTTGGTTCATCTATGGTATGAGTGTGTCTGCCGGGCTGCAGAACAATCAGAGGTTACATAAGAAGCAGACAGAGCGGCTCTGAGCACGGCGCTGCTCCAGCTGCCCTATCCTATCTCTTTAAATGAGACAGAGCTGCTCTGCTCTGCTCTGCGTGTGTGCGTGTGTGTGTGTGTGTGTGTGTGTGTTTGTGGAGGAAGGAGACATTACGAGAAAGAGAGGGCCACTCTGTTGTGAAGGAGGACCGGGCGATCGAAAACACAAACAGATAGGATATATTTTTTTGCTTCGATTGGCTTCGGTGTTTTTGCAGAGGAGGCGGCGTCCCGGTTCTCTGTACGTTAGGCTCATTCTGATTTTGGACCTGGATGCTCTTCTTGTTATCTATGGGCTCGGTCGGCGCATCTTTCGCCTCCCTGTAGGATCTAACGGGGCTGGGCTGCCTTCTAATAAACCTTCAATTTCGCTCTGTGTGTGTGGGAGAACCACGACCGAGAGGCAGCAATAAACAACTGTGTGCTGATCATGGATTAACGCCCGAGTGAATTTTCATCCGAGAGGTAAGGGATGCTGCGAGGAGAGAGAGGGGAGAAAAAAAAAAAAAAAAAAAAAAAAAGGGCCGGACGAGGAGGATGCGTCCATGGGCTGCAGAGAATGTGCGGTGCAGCAGGTCTGTGCTTGTGGAGGATGATGACGGGGTGTCGGGTTAAGCAAGCATCACCCACCCCTGGGATGAGGGTGATGATGTGGGTGTTCCTGCTCTTTGTGTGCACGGTGTGGGCCTTTGGGAGACGGAGCTGATCAGCCGCATCGAGCTGCGATGTTATTAGCAAACACCATGACGTCAGCGTTTTCTCAATGACGCAACATCTGTCGTTCTCGTTTGTGCAGCTATGAGATTTCTTTCTGTTTACCCGGGTGTGTTCTGTGTCTGGTTAATAATCTTGACTCAAACACAGGCTACAATTATCCCCTTTTTCTTCTTCTTCCTCTTTTTGAAGCCGGAAAGGCGTCCTAGTAGTGGAGATACTGTGGGATCTCCTGAGGATTTTGTACAGTGTTTTGGCTGAAGTTAGTTATGACTTGACCCACTGGTGGTGGTGCTGTGGTGGGGTGGTTGATCCAAGATGGCGACCCGTGTGTGCCGTAATCAAATTGTACTGTCACAGTATAAAACAAAGATCATTGAGATACACCTGTTATGTGCCAGCATTTCGCACTTTGCTATTAATATCTCATCATGTCCCGTGTTATAAATCGAGCGCACCCCTTTTCCCTTTACAGCGGGGTGCCGTGACCGGCTCTGGGTCGGCCTGGAGGGGGGGTGATGTTGGCTCGCAGATCCCCCCCCCCCGACCTGGTCCTCAGTGAGTCAGGGGTCTGCTGTTATGACAGCTACCCACCTGTCTTAAAACACAGCAAACAAGAGTTTACTATGTGACCATTTAGCCGTGTCATCACCATTCATATCTCCACTACCACTGTGTTTACCATAACTTGTTTTCTAGATCATTCTCCATAGATTACATTACATTACATTACAGTCATTTAGCAGATTCATGCTTTTATCCAAAGCGACTTACAATCAGTAGTATATTACATATCATTCACCCATTCACACACTGATGACAGGCTACCATGCAAGGTGCCACCATCAGACTCTAACTAACATTCATGCAACATCCAGTCCACACCGATGGCAAGCCTTCAGGAGCAACTTGGGGTTAAGTGTCTTGCCCAAGGACACATCGACTGCCGAAGCCGGGTATCGAACCACCGACCCTCTGATTGGAGAACTACCTTGCTCTACCATAACTTGTTTTCTAGATCACAACGTTCTCCATAGATGTAGCCTCTTAATGTTGCTCTCACCAGATGAACCAGATTGATTCATTTAGCTTTACAATGTACAAAATGCTTAGTTCAGCCTGAGTCAGGGATGTCTTTATTGGAAGAAAGATTTATATTTACAGTTGAAGAAAATACCCTGTTTATTAGATTCTTTACAGCATTAAAATGATCATGAGCTCAATTTGGACCAAAGTCAAAGTAATAAAGCAGCCCCAATATATAGTGAGCTCTAAAACTACAAAAAAGCTCAAATAAAGTTATACTAAGTTGAAGTTGAACAAATCTAACAAAATTGTAATACGTTACACCCCTCCTGAGCTTCAGCAACATGGACTCATCTGCATTTCAACAGGATTTGCAGTGGAGTAACACTCTGAGCCAACAACACAATAACTTCAGATAAAGTCACATGTTTCTTAAAACACAGGATTTACAGCACAGCTAAACTAAAATAGAGCCAAGAGCACTTTGACAAAGACACCACTCTCAACCACAATCCAGAGACAACTTTCTGCCTCCTACAGCATTGGCAGTGCTGCTGCTCTCTTCCTCCTCCTCCTCATTTGGCGCCGGTGGACGGTTAATGTTATTACTGCTGCATCTAAAGAAGGAATTTGCCTGGCACTGGCGTCATCCATCGTAACGTTATTTTTGTATTATAAATTGTTTATCTTAATACATATTGCTGCATCAATCTGAAGATCCTTTCTTTTCCTCTCTGACTTTTCCGCTCCACCTTTCTTTTCTTTATTATCATTTCATGATGTGTTTTTTCATTCGCATTCATTGGCAACTGAAGTGGCATTTTGCCCCAGCCAGTTAGCAAGCTTTAGACATGCTGTTACCATCATCAAAATGTCTGCTTGTTGCATGTTCACTTGTCAGAATCTGTTATAATCAATAACAGCAGACTGAAGTTCTACAGGATCAGGACTGTTTCAGATCAAAAGGTGTTTAAGTTTAAAAAGGGTTTACCGTGTTAGCTGGTGACTTCAACAACCAGTGAGGAATTCAGCTAAAGGTCACCAGTTAACACGGTCACTAGTTAAACCAATACACCGGTGGCGTCTTTAGCCGCGAGCTATCAAACGTGTTGACGACCACTGGATGGATCAAAAATGCTCGTGTTTGAAGTGTCTCATTTAAAAGTCAATGAAGTCAAAACTCAGATTGTCTTTCATGGCGTTTGGCGTTCTGTACATGAACACACTAGTGACTAAGTAGACGTGTAGCTCATAATATCTCTCTGGTGTAAGGTTAAACACTGGGTTTCTCCAGAGATATGAATATATCTGCTCACTAAATACTGTTTGATATACGGTTTTCTTGGATCAGACTCATATTGACGGGGTGGATATAACATTCAGCTTCAATTTAAAGCCTAATAACAAGGACAGTTCAGAGGCTACTATGATACTAAAACCAGATTGCAATCCACAGAACAGCAACATTAATGTTTACAACAGCAAAATATCTCTATATAAAGCCATTAATATCTCACTGGAACAAATGTAAAATGTTAATAAAATAAATATAATATCTGAGTGAAGTTTATAAAGAATGAAGAACAAAGACATCAGAGTCTATGAATTATTCCTCCTGTCCTTCTGACCATCAGTCCTTCTGTCCTTCTCTCCTCTGTCCTCCTGTCCTCTCTCCTTCTGTCCTCCTGTCCTCTCCTGTCCTCTCTCCTCCTTGTTCTCTGTCCTCTGTCCTCTATCCTTCTCTCTCTGTCCTCCTGTCCTCTCTCCTTCTGTCTCCTGTCCTCTTGTTCTCTGTCCTCCTGTCCTCTGTCCTTCTCTCCTCTGTCCTCCTGTCCTCTCTCCTTCTGTCCTCTGTCCTCTTCTCTCCTCTGTCCTCTTGTCCTCTATCCTTCTCTCTTCCTGTCCTCTCTCCTTCTGTCTCCTGTCCTCTTGTTCTCTGTCCTCCTGTCCTCTGTCCTTCTCTCCTCTGTCCTCCTGTCCTCTCTCCTTCTGTCCTCCTGTCCTCTTGTCCTCCTCCTGTCCTCTGTCCTTCTCTCCTCTGTCCTCTCTCCTTCTGTCCTCCTGTCCTCTGTCCTTCTCTCCTCTGTCCTCTTGTCCTCTATCCTTCTCTCTTCCTGTCCTCTCTCCTTCTGTCTCCTGTCCTCTTGTTCTCTGTCCTCCTGTCCTCTGTCCTTCTCTCCTCTGTCCTCCTGTCTGGTTTGTCTCATCCAGCAGAGAAGTTAACAAGAACAAACTAAGATAAACAGTCAGACTACAGACAGACAGCTGTTGTTTTAGCTTGTAGGTAACAATGTGCTATTAGTCTAGCTAGCGTTCTGTGCTCGAGTAAACAAAGTGGTGGTGGATAAGGGACTCCGGTCTTTAATAATTTAAAACAGAGTTTAAGTCCCCAGCATCACTTTTAGGTAAAGTAAAAACGTGGTCTCTGTAGAGCCAGTGTTCAGTTTGTCCCTTCTGGAAAGCTAAATAAAACATAACGATTCTTAGTTTCAGGTCAATATACACTTATGAGAACATAGTTATGAATATTATATTACATTTCTGCCAATTAATCCTCATTTTGCCCTTCAAAATGGGAAAAATATAAACCCGGAAATGCATGTCAATGCATTGTAATAAAAAAGGACACCCGGACAGTGTTGACTTGAGGGAGGTGACATTTAAACCAGAGGTTTACATTGAACAGAGGAACCTTCAAGCTCTAAAAAAAAGTTACTCTGTCTTGAACCACAGAGTGTTGACCCACGGTTAAACCAGGTTCACTTTTGGGATATGTGTAAAGTGGTACACTAACTGTACTTTAGGTTCCCTGATGAATGTGCTTTTCATAGTTTCTGCTATTTTAGATAGCAATGTATATTACCTTTACTACAAGGTTTTTGACATTAGTTTTGGATTCAATAATACTTCACACTGTACATTCACTGTATCACTTTTTTTGAGATTGTCTTTAGTACCAAATAAAATGGACCCGTCTTTCCCAAATGGAAAGTTTGTTGTTAAGGTTCTCTACTACAAATCCTTGTTACTCTCGTAACTTTTCCGAATACCAATAAGGTAGAGACATCTGCGTAAAGCATCATTTTAGATCATTAACATAAATTAAAAACAACAATGGTACCAAAATGTGTACATGTGACCTCCATAACTGTGGAAAGGGCCTCACCAACTTCAAACATCTGTTTGCCAAGTAGGATTTAAAGCTCCTTATTATCATTATTATTATTATTATTATTATGTCTTTGGACTGTGGGAGGCCGGAGAACCCGGAGAGAACCCACGCTCCATGAACCCAGGACCCTCTTGCTGTGAGGTGACAGTTAACCACTACACCACCGTTTATTACTCAAATTGAAACACATAGTTAACTGTCAACAATAGCTTAGCCTCCTTTTAGGTATATGATTGATCAAATGAAATCATGTATGAGTAATCCATCTGAGTCTGATAAATTAGGAAATAATAAATAGTTATTATCAGCTGCCACTGAGAGAACAAACTGTTAACGTTGTGTCTTAATGTCAATGAACCAAACCAGGAAGGAGTGGCAGCAGAGGTCTACATCAGTCTCTTCCAGGTCTTATCCTTTCTGTTGGTCAATAAACAACGTTGACAGGAACCAAGCCGATGCAAGAACTGGTCCTGGTTTCATGAAGCATCAGTGTTGTGTTCCCTCTGAATCTTGATGGATTCCTCTGTTCTAGGGTCTGTATGTGTGATTGATTGATTGATTGATTGATTGATTGATTGATTGATTGATTGATTGATTGATTGATTGATTGATTGATTGATCCTGGTGATCAATGTTTAGTTAAGTTGTCTGAAAGCTTATTTGTCCAGTGTAGCACAACCACTTGCTAACTCAGATCTCAATGTTTAACCTCATTAGCACCCTCAGATATGGTGGTTATGTGCTTTTTCATGGAAAAGGGCAGGAGAAACTAAAAAAAAACATACACACATATAGATACCGGAAATATGGTTGTGTTTAGGGCTGCAACAACTCACTCATTAGAATTGATTATAATAATAATTTCATTATAAATGATTTGGGTCTATGTTATGTTGCATGCCACATGCTGTAGCAACATCTATGTGGGGGCCAACAACTGTGGCATATAACCAAGGTAAATAAGAAAGAAAAGGTAAAGCACTGTACAAGAAGACCAGGAATAAGTTTTGTTTTGGATTCTCGTTTTGTCATTAGAAGCAGACATGTTTTGATCCGTTGAACCCCTAGTAAATGACACAGGACCCATCTGGACTTGGTATATGGATGGTTTTAACATTAGCTTGCAGTCTTTTGTGTATTTTATTAGTGTGGAAATTTGATATAGTGTGAATCTCACAGCCCAAACGCCCTGAAAGCAAAAAGTAATGTGCCTTATTTGAAGTCAAGTGATGCTTCTATGGCCTACCGCAGGCATCAGATTTGAAATGCAACACCCCAGAACCAGCAGTATTTTAGGAAAAGGTTGCTATTCAAGCAAAATTTTTACACCTTTTCGTTTAAATTATTGATGTGGTATGAATGATGTTTAGCTAATGGGAAATTGGTGTGACGTAATCCGCTAGATGGAAGATGTGTTAGTCTGTTGGAGTTCTTGAGACTACAAAAATACTCTATTCACTCGCGGTTGTTCAGTGGTGACACCGCAACAAACCTATTTTATGACAGTTGATGTGATCTATCGCTGGGGTTGTTTGTCATTTTAAGTGAAAGCAACAGTATTAGTATTATTAGTAAATATATTTTCTTTAATGAAAATCTTCCTTAACTTTTTATTCCTTTAAGCTCTCTACAACCAAGTAGGTTTTTGGCAGACGGCCACTGGCCCCCCTTCCTGGTACTGAGTCTTGGCACTGAATCTTCCTGATCATCCCGGCCAAACTTTCTCCCCTGACTAAGATCGTTCGGTTCAAGAGCTGAAGCTGGATTGCACCTGATTCAAGGAGTTGGCTGCTTATATGGTATTTGTCCCACCCCTCCTCCACTGTGATTGGACGGCTGGGTAAAATGTGACAGTGATGAGCGCAGCGTTTTAACCAAAGTAGAACATTTTTCAGCTGTGAGACAGAAAAAAACTCAGCACAGAATAGCCGCTCAGCACATCACTGCTGGTGTATATAGTATAATGTAAGTACGAGCCGCTCCCACTGCAAAGAATTAAAAACATATCCTGATGTCAGGAAATAATGCTTTGACTGAACAACTCTACTGGTTATTTCTCCTTTCAACCTTAACATAGGCAGTACCAACCAGATCCACTCCTTCAGTTCTTATCTTTCACAATAAAAGCCCCAGACATAGTCTCTGCAAAACTGTTTACCAGAAGGAACAAAAATTCCAGCATTTAGCTAAAAGGAAACTCAATGAAACTGTTTACCTCCTACAGACAGCCAGATGCTGCTCTGGTCAATAGGATCATGCTAGTTGGTCCTCTGCCTGCGCCGATCTATTCAAATATTTTATTGAACTAATGTTGCGAATGTCACAAATTCACGTTGCTGCCAGTATGAATAGTTATAAAGCAAAATATTTTATCAAAATAAATGTTTTGCATTTTTGTGTTGCTTATTAGTCACATCTGTGGTGTATAAAGTACTCTGAGCTGGACCAGTGTAGTGGTTGTGGAAGATGTTTCTAGGCAAGTTCACCAGAGAGGACATGGATCAATGAGCTGCATGGTTTGATGACTAAAAAATAGATCCCCCAAGCCATCACCCCAGGCCAGTAGATATAAATATGGATAGCAGACTGTGGATAAGAGAAGTCCCTCTGAGAATATGGAGGAGGATGTAGACATTACCCCATTCACACATCATCTAACCTACAGCATCAGTAGTGGAGTGTCAATGATGAAGTGGGTCTACACACCTGAAGTTATGGAGCTGATGAGACAACTGAGAGAGCAGAGCAGGAGATGACAGAGTTCTGTTCATGACATTCAGAGTAAGATGCCTCTCCACCTTTCCCTCCCACTCCACCTGTTTCACATAAGAGACCTCCTTATCCTGCACAGCTGACCAGTAGTGATCTGCCAGCTAAAGAGCCACAAGCCCAACATAGCTTAACAATAAATGTTTACAGCTGCACATACATAGCACAATATGAAGGTATTAATTGAGGGAGAACAGGAAGGGCCTCTCCCAGCCCCTGGCTGTCAATGATGTAGTTACTCAGACATTGGTTCATATGAATGAACTGACAGCTACGTGTTGCAGGTGGATGAATGTGGTTAGCCAAGAGCAGTGGATAGTGGCTCTATACTAACATTCTATTCAAATGACATGGATTTGACTGTGTAGTGCCTTCACACAAATGAGAATGGCTGCATGTATACAACATTATTACATTTTTTTAACATTACAGTCATTTAGCAGACGCTTTTATCCAAAGCGACTTACAGTCAGTAGTATATTACATATCATTCACCCATTCACACACTGATGACAGGCTACCATGCAAGGTGCCACCATCAGACTCTAACTAACATTCATGCAACATCCAGTCCACACCGATGGCAAGCCTTCGGGAGCAACTTGAACATTAGAAAGAATTTCTAAGAATGAGACGTGAGCTTACTGCTCAAAGACCCACAATGCATTGGGTCTGTGTGCCTTGGGACTGGCTGTCAGTCTTGTGAGATTTATCAAGTTTTAGTATAAGTAATCGTTTCGATTTATCAATTGTGGTCACTTTACCCAAATAAAGTCTGTTTGTGAATTCACTGTGACGTTTCAGAGACGTGATGACACACCTGGTGGTGTGTCTTGAAACTGACTTGGCTGTTGCTTGAGCGTACTACAGCGTGACCAGTCTGCTGGTAAAATTATACTTAATCTTTCATTTGGTATGGTAGTATGCACTGCATTCTGCCTTCTAAAGGAATAAATGGTGTCCAGCAATTCTTGATAATGGACACCTACAGTGTAGTTCTGTTTAAACCTTCTGTTCACTGTTCAAAATGAATGTGATGGTTACATTAAATGAAAACAACAAATTGGAATAGCTCTGCTCTGAACACACCAGTGTGATGACTGGAACTCACTGGTCTTCCTCTAAACTCACTGACACACATTAGAGATGGTCTCTCATCACCTTCACTATTCAGCTCACTACTTCAGGCTGGGGCCGACAGAACACACAGCCTCTCATTTGTCAGAGAGAATATTGATAGTGATTTGTTTTTGTTTTTGTTTTTCAGTCTTGCAGGTATAACGTTAGCTTTCTGACTTGCTAAGCCAAAGGGCGCTATGAGTTGAGTGGACTCTCCAATTGGCAGTTGCCAAGTCGAATCTAAGGTCCGTCCTATTTACTGGAGCAGCGAACAACATTTCCATTGCATAAGAACCTTATGGGATGGTGATGATTTGCTCAGGTTGCGCAGGCAAACAGACTTATGGCTTCTGAAAAAACTTCAGCTCTTTGTTGCAAAACACATGAAAATATAAATGAATGGTCCTCATTGTTTTTTCTTTGGCTAGTGACCATGGTATGAGAGATATAATGCCCCTTGCGGTGCGTGTTGGAAAGTTATGGGTTCCATGTTGTCCATTAATTCCTGAATAATGGACACCTCACCGCGCAGTATGCCGTACATATCTGATAAGGTTGTTGTTACTGGTATCCAGAAGGTGTTAACACCCACACATTCCCACTATGTGCTTATAGATACATTCTGATTTCAATCTGTGAACATAATGAACATACAGGGCTTGGATTTAATTTAAATTATATATTGATATAAAATAAAAACCTATGAATAAAAATGATTAAGCAACAGATGATTACAATTACATAAAAGTGAGTGGAATATTACACCAAACCGTCCTCCAATCTGCGTTCACTTCTTAGCTTTTTAGTTCTATGTTCCATACAGTTACAATATCCATGTTGTTTTCATTTGTACAAATTTGACACAACGCCCCTGTCATGTTTAAAAGCTGATATTATTTCAGCAAGCTGTTGAAATTGTCATGACTGAGTCCATGGAACTCCATAAGTGCACATATCAAACACTAGGCCTCCACTCTCCGAGGCCATTTCCTCCATTCTTCTTTACTCCATTTCTCCGTCACCTGAACCGTGAGCAACCGTAGCAGTCTCTGCTGTGTCTTCTTGGAAATATATTGCAATCTCGGTCATGGCACCAATTTCTTAACCAAGTCATTCAAAGTCGTGTTCAGATGTTTGCTGTAGTGGAGAGTTTTAACCCTTAAATTCATATCTCATGTCTTTAGCGACACCATGTCTAATTCTTTCACAACTCCCTGGTATTGCTCAAACTGTTTATTTTTCAAAACATACTGTGTAAAAAGAGTATTACATTTTTTATATTTTTAAGTGATAGCGGGTAATGTTATTTTTTCTTGTTTGGCCTCCTGATGATGCTGTTGTTTCACTGTTACTGTGAATAAATGCAGATTTTTTTTTTATATTAGCCTATTTACACAGCTCCAAAGCTGATATCTGAGTGTTTATTAATCGGATTTAAAGGAACAGTGTGAAGAACTTAGGGGGATCTATTGGTAGCCACGGGGCGGCTGTGGCGTAGTGGAGAGCAAGGTAGTTCTCCATTCAGAGGATCGGTGGCTCGATACCCGGCTTCAGCAGTCGATGTGTCCTTGGGCAAGACACTTAACCCTGTCATCAGTGTGTGAATGGGTGAATGATATGTAATATACTACTGATTGTAAGTCGCTTTGGATAAAAGCGTCTGCTAAATGACTGTAATGTAATATAATATTAATAGGTTTGTTTTCTTTAGTTTATAATAACCTGTAAATAAGAATCATTATGCTTTTAATACCTAAGAATGAGCCAATACACTGAGCCGATCCTCGTCATGGAATCTATAGTAACCAAAAAGGATCAAACCAAACACAGGTTTTGGTAAGGCCTTTTGTTCCCTACACGCTTGGCACTTGGGAAAAGTCCTACTTGGTTGCAATCTGCAGTATCACCACTAGATGCCACCAAATCATACAAACTGAACCTTTAAGAGCAGAACTGGAGCGTGAGAATGACAAAGCTAGCTCAGGCGCTATGAGCTCTGAGTATCGCAATGGTCTGGAGACCATCTAAGTCGTGGTACCAAGATAAGTGAGGATTGATGACAGAACTTCATATAGTTATCACTATACGAGTACTGCCTCAATCTTGATGTTGTAAACGTTCAGGTACTGCAGTTTCCTGGCCAAGCTTCCAACTTAAGAAGCCAGAGGATCTCACAAGTGTCGCTCTTTCCTGGAAAAACCTAGAGCTTCAGATACAACGTGCATGAAGGAAAATAAAGAGTAGCCATGACTTTCTATATGTGATTCATGCTATGAAAGCCTTTGGCTTATAGACACAGAACTGGTTTAGCTGAGGAATTCCCACAAAAATGCTAAAGGTTACACATCTGTCCATCCGTGCTGGCCACAACAAATGACCACAAGCAAGTGGTTGCTGAATAATGTGCTCACTAATTTAAGTTTGGATGTGCCAGTCAAAGAGAAGTCACAGAAGCCTATGTGTAAGTTCAGTATAAACATGAAATATAACCGGCTAGGCAGAAATATATGAATTAATTCCGACGAAGAAAAACATTTAGTATCACATTTGTAAAGTGCATTTTTGATGGCCATTTGTTGGAAAATTAAAAACAAACAAACATCAAAGGGCCACTGATGCACCATGGGTTTGTGGTTCACACAGGCAAAAGAATGCATTTTTCATACAGGATTCTGTCCTTTAAGTCCAAGGGCAAGGTTTTTAAGTTCATGTAGGGGCGAAAAAACCCCAACATAAATTAAAGAGCAACTGACAGTGGATGAGTTTGTGGTTTACACGGGGAAAATAATTCATTTTCCATACAGGATTCCGTGTTTCTGATGATTTATTTCAAACAAAACAAGCAAGCAAATAAATGAACAAAGAAAATCCTGTTGCTGCCTCTCCTGCTCTGGTTAAAAGGCCCACCCTAGTGCATGCTGGTCCTATACCTGCCTTCTCCTATATATAACCACAGGTGCCCACAGTGTTACCCAATCCATGAACAAACGAACAAACCAGAAACTAAGTATACTAAACAACAACAAAAAAGAATTAAACTAGACGAATGACTATCAAAAAAAGCAATCTAAATTAAAAAAATGTAACCTAAACAAGCAAACATCTGTAATAATTGAACAATACTACTTATGAATAAAAAATTAATAAATACTAACATCAAATAAACAGCTCCTATAGTGATAAAAGACTAAAAGGTCATCTGACTGTATATATATATATATATATATATATATATATATATATATATATATATATATATATATATATATATATATATATACATTTATATATATACATATATATATGTATATATACCATATAAAAATCAGGTATCATGTAGGAAAGATTTTTGCCACACATTTGATCAGTATCACAAGTATTACAAAGAATAGTGCTCATTATTAAGTCTGAGATGGTTATGTGTATCCTTCATCATGCTGTTGACTGAGAAATATCAAAGCTGCTCAACTTTTTTGCAGGATTCCTTCTGATGAGACCCAGTCTGTGATGCCCTGTGTTTGCTAAATTTTCGTTACACAGTAGAAGCATATTTCTGGTGTGGTGGTGTTTGGCTTGCTGCTAAGGGGGGAATTGGGTAAACATTTAACTAATAGATAGCACCATTGAACTGCCCCAGGTGATTATTTACATTACGACAATTCTTTTTTTTTTCTGAAAATGTTTCTTTCTCCAGCAAATGTGTTCATTTTCAAAATTGACAGAACAGAAATCTGTTTTGTAAAGGAAGAGAACATATTAATTAACAGATGTTTTCAGTGCTTGTGCACATACGGTTGTATATCTGGAGAGCCTATAATCAACAATCTGAGAAATAAGACGCCAACAGCTTTTCTACTACCTTTGTTAAGGAACACTGTATTTTTCAGGAAGGAGACTGTAAGAGACGGACGCTAAAATGCAGCGTTTCTGACAGAGGGTGAATACATGCATATTCGCACAGTGTGAAAAAATAATGAGTTCTTTGAACACTAAAGCATGTAATCATGTTCTGTAAGAAACTCAAAATACAAGTATGAACATGAAAAGGAGTATGATATGTAATATTTATAGGATAAGGGCCTGTAGGCGGCTTTCCTTATTCTAAGGACAAGCCTTGAACAGGAGCACTGTAAAAGTCTACTTTTAGAAGCAGAACAACATGAAAACAGCACCACAGTTTAGATTAGTGGAGACAGGGATCCATTGTGAGGAGGCGCCTGCCCTGTTATTGTTGCTTCTGGTGGATCACAGGCAGCATCCCTCCAGCTCCCTGCCTGACAGAGACACCACAGACATATGACATCAGACAGAGGACGGTAAATAGAGATTTTGCAGTAGCTGCGCATTCACTACCTTTCAATGCATTCGAATTTTGTGCCATCTGAGTGAATATTTTCTTCATCTGTGTCCTGATGGGTCAGCCCGACAATGATCTGAAACATGTCTGCTCTTTAGAAACCTTTCACAGTGCTAGCTGTGGCCAGTCTAGTTGACAACACTGTTTTATTATGTAATGGATGAACTACAGCAGAGGCAGAGCCACTATCCATCTGCTCAGGGACCGACAACAAATACGTGAGAGTGATAAAAAACGGAAAATGCCAACAGATGTAGTCCTACTGAAAAGTGCTATTGGTCACTTATAGACAGTATGTACATGCAGTAGATGTAGCTGTATGTGAGAGTGGATGTAGCAGGTGTTTGCAGTGCAGCTGCTTGTATCAGTACAGTGGGCCAGAGAGATGCTGTTGTGTGTGAAGCCCTGGAGTCAGCATGTTACATAACTGGGAGCTTTGAGCCTGTGGGCTGTCCCCCTGCTGCTGATACAGTGAGATCACAGAGAACAGACTCGATGAGGCTGCGGGCCACAGCATTCACTTACACTAGGATGTGTTTTCACGTGGATACAACGTCTGGCTCTGTTGAATGCAAACAACAAAAGAGAAGAATCAGAGTCACCTGTATTTGGCAAAGTCTGCATGCACATACAAGGAAATGGGCTCTTTTTTTTTTTTTTTTTTTTATCTCTCACCATGAATTACATAGAAATATAAAATAAAAGTTAGGGACAAGGACAACAAATAAAGGTAAAGATTAAACAGAACTGGTATGTACTGTTATGTACACAAGAAGAGTTTGTATGAATATAGTATACATACAAAATAAAAAATAAAGCATCTATATACAAGTCAAGTGTTCTGTAAGTTGTAAACAAACAAAGGTGCAAAGAAACAAAAGACCGAATGATTATGTACAGTATGTACAAGTAAAAATGTTTATATACTGAATGTACAACGTAGAGGATTTATATTGACAATGACAGATGATATGTACATATCAAAAGCAAATTGCGCATTAAGTTATAATCTATACGTTAGCATTAGATATGTTTGAGTTAGAGAGTTATTGACAGTGAATGACGGATGTCAGTGTTCAGCAGAGTGAAGGCCTGCAGGAGGAAACTGTTCAAATATCTGGTTGTTTTTGGTGTTCTGCAGCACCTCCAAAGGGAGGAAGCTCAATCAGGTTGTGTTCAGGGTGTGAAGGTCTGCAGTGATGTGTCCTGGCTCTGGAGGTGTATCAGTTCTGGATGGAGGGCAGGCTTCCACCAGTCATGGCGGTCTTGACTGTCTGTTGTAGTCTGTTACCGTCCTGTTTGGTGACAGTGATGGATGTGCAGCTGTTCTTGTAGCTGGTGATGTCCTGCAGACATTGACGCAGGGTCTTTGGTTGTTCACTTGTATCTTCACTTTTCTACTCCAATGTCAGTGTGTTCCTGGCCTGGTTGCACATGAGCCCCTCCCCACTACTGCAGAACTGTTGGCCTGATAAAACTGTCTGACTTCTTCAGTAAACAAGAATTTATTGCTGTTGTATTTTTTTTTTTTTGTCTGCACAAATACAGTGCCAGCGAGTTCATCCAGGTCTGTAGCTGCAGCTCCAAAAACACTCCAATCATTGCAATTAAAGCCTGTAACTCCAGCTTTGCTTTTTTGATGCTTCATCTCCTCACATACTTGACGCCACAGGATTAGCAGATTTTAGTTTCTGCCTGTAGGTCCGGTGAAGATGGACCAGATATTTGTCCCAAAGCTGCATGGGGGAATGAGCGGTAGGCGTCCTTTAATTAGTTTTAGCAGTGGTCCAGTGTCGCATTATTTGGTTAGTTGGACACTTAATATGCTGTATGTATTTTGGATGTTTTTTTACTGAGTTCCAAGCCTTGCAGGTGAAGTAAAGTGTCCAGGATGTGCTCACCAAGTCAGGGTTCAGTGAAGCACAGGGCTACAGGTCTGCAAGTCTGTGTTTGCTCTGTTGATAAGCAGCAGCATTCATCTTGTTGACCAGTGAGCGGACGTTTGCCAGACGTATTGATAGGAGCTCAGTCTGAGTCTCCTGCTGTCTCATGCCAATCCCAAAGTGAGCTGCTACTGCTCCAACTAAAAGCTCGGTAAACTATTACGGTTCAATGAAAAGTGGTAAAAAGTAAGCAATTACAACTCTCTGCGTCTGTTGCCCTTGCTTGGACCTAACCAATCCTTAAAAGTCGGCCTGCATTTGGATCTCAACTACACACAACTACACACCTGTAAAAACACCTAAATGCATGTTGCACGGCTGTGGCGCTATCGCAGCGACAAAATCGGTCCGCAAACAGAAATATAAGCACCTGTAGTTCCTGCTACAATAGGTCAAATTTTTACATGATTACACACACGGACTCATAAGGTGAAAGCAATACCAGCAACTTGCTACCACGGCAAAAACATCCATAGAAACCTCTCAAACAAGTCCTGCAGAAATATCAATTTGTCCACCGTTGTTCTATCTGTATGTTCAGTATGTAAGCATAATCTGAAGTCTGACATTCACCAGTTGGACTTGTTTTGAGTAGCTCTATAAAGACTTTGTTGCACTGTTTTCATCAGCTCCACCACAGTAGTGTTGCGGAATTGAGGGTTTGCAGGTATACACCGTTTGGGTAAATGATCCTCAACTGTCTTGGCCACCCACTCCCTAAAGATAATTCCTGATATTCTAAAACTAAGATGAAGTGTGGTAGAAAGTTTATTTAAGCGGATACTTCAGGTGACATCTCAACTGATTTAAATTAAACATTGAGGGATTGTATACTTGTTGTTGAATGCTTAAGATTTGCTTAGATATTATGAATCCACAGTTCCAGTCTTTTCACAACCCAGCCCCCTATATATTATATTTAGCACACAAGTTTTCAGTGTTTTATAGCACACTGTGACACTTTTTCTTTTTTCAACAGGTTCCCAATGTTGAACATGACCACCCCCAGCGAGCTGAAGTCTCCCTGCGTGACTCGCAACGGTATGGTGAAGCTGCCCCCCAGCCAGCCTAACGGTCTAGGCAGTGCGAGCATCACCAAGGGGACACCTGCTGCCAAGAACCGTCTGTGCCAGTCCTCCTCGGTACCCTCAATCCTGCCTCCTCCACCGTCCTCCCTTCCCTACCACCACCACCACCATCACCTGGACGGCCCTGGCATGCTCAACTCAGCAGCCTCTCTCCTGGGCTCTGACATGGAGCCTGGAAAGCCTCTGGTGGGCTTGAAGCCGTCCCTCCGTCAGCTTACCCCTCTTAGTCTGACCAAGCCCATGCTGCTGGAACGCCAGCTTGTCCTGGATGAGAAGCTGCTTAATCGATTGCTCTGGTACTTCACTACATCTGAAAAATGTGTGCTGGCGCAGGTATGCAAGACATGGCGCAAGGTGCTGTACCAGCCCAAGTTTTGGGAGGGCGTGACACCTATCTTGCATGCCAAGGAGCTATATACCCTACTGCCCAATGGGGAGAAGGAGTTTGTCAGTCTGCAGGCCTTCGCCTTGCGTGGCTTCCAGTCTTTCTGCCTAGTGGGCGTCTCAGACCTGGACATTTGTGAGTTTATCGACAACTACCCGCTGTCCAAGAAAGGTGTTCGCTCAGTCAGTCTCAAGAGGTCTACCATCACAGATGCCGGTTTGGAGGTGAGTCAGGATGTGTGTGGAAAAGACAAAAGTTATTGGATGTGAATTCCCCCTGATCTGAGCTGATTCTAAGTTATACATGCTGGCTAGTTCAAAGGAGCTGGGAGATTAAAGCATTTTCCCAGCCCTTATTTCAACAATACAACAACGTATTCATGTCACTCGCCACTTAAAAGCTCTGCCTTTCTCTCTCTCTTCTCACTCCTAACTTACCAAATACAAATGCTTAGCAAGTACCCCATTGGCTTCTGGTATGGACACACTATGGCACCATTTAGCGTCTGTAGAGGACGCACCAGGCTTTCAAGTAACTTCAGTGTAAACCAGTAGTTTAGTTGCATTATTATACCTAAAACTATGTTAACCTAAGTTGGAAGTTTATTTTGACTGTAGGTAAATAGCGAGCGGAATCTGATTACCTAGAGTGTCATAGGGGTACCTAGAGCGTCATAGTGGTACATAGATATCATAGGGGTACCTAAAGCATCATAGGGGTACGTAGAGCATCATAGGGGTACTTAGAACGTCATTGGGTTACCTAGAACGTCATAAGAGTACCTAAAGCCTCATAGGGGTACCTAGAGTGTTATGGGGTTACCTAGAGCATCATGGTATTACCTAGAGCGTCATAGAGGTACGTAGAGCATAGGGCCACTGACCAAACGTCATGATTTGACAAGTTGGGAGTGTGACCGTGTTCAGTTTGAATTTTTCTTTTGGCTTTTAGTGTCAAGCTACTGTTAATGGAACCCAACACTTTCTGTACAGATGTTTCACAATAAAAGCATTCAAGCGGCTCAAACACTATGTTTCTTCTTAGGCTTTTAATTTGGAACTATAAAGGAAATGTTGAGTTTCTTCAACCTCAGCTATAATTTGATTTAAAAAGCGTAAAGAAGAGGTGAAGGGACATCATTTGAGAATTAAAATCATGTTGGTGTTAACAAGAGACTGTTGAACTGATGGATTTAATAGTGCAATAGTAAAAGAAATATGAACCATGGAGGTGGCCTACAGCTTATGTCAACAATCCTCAATGTTTATGTTATTCAACTTCAATGTAATCACTAGTGGGAAGATAGATGAAGACATTACCCGGAAAACACATTAGAGTTAAATCTGTGATCTTTATGTTTGTTTTTGGTTGAGTCTGTATACTGTTTAACTGTATATGTAGCCAGCATAGGTACCTGCTGTTTTTGCAATGATAATAGATAGTTGTAGACAACAGTGGCAAAACATGTGAATACACTATGATATTTTTGTTAGTTCATTTCTCAGGATCACTGCTTTTATGCTGTCATATTCCATAGAAACAAAAGAGGCATGAGGTGCCTTTCAGATGAGTTGTTTTTCAGATTCCTCTTCAAACCTGCTAGGCTAGGCGGCTATTCTGGGATGAGTGGATGGTTGCCATGGAGAGAGCTGGAATTGTTGAATGCATGATCTAAATGTGGACTTTGCTGTTGCAGGTATATGCGTTGTGTGTGACCATTTTGTTGCACCTTAAACAAGAGAATTCCATTTAAAAAAAAGAAAAGAAGAGAATCAAATACAAAGAAAATGCATTAGTTAGTTTGACTGCACAATATTTTAGATTTCAAACTCAGCTCTCTTTGTGCTATATCATCCTGCTTGTTTTCACAAAAACACAGCTTTCGCAGATACATTTTTTTTTTCGTTGTGGCATTTTTTTTTTCAGCAATGTTCCTAATTTCATGATGCCACCTTTCTTCACAGAACCGGCCATAGCCAGTAATGTGACTGTTTTTAGAGAGAATAGGAAGTAATAATCATTGTGTACAACACAAACAAGAGGCCTTTGTGCTGCATAATGTGCAAGAAAATACTAAACGATATTGTATAGATATATATAATACATGGTTTATGAAGTTGTAAGCAGATATAATGACATCTTTAAGTGTTTATAACTATTATTTTACTATGTTCTCATTCAGTTTATCTAGCAGGCTCCACCATTTTGGATGCCCAGAGGGAGAACATTTATGAAATGTTTCTGTACTTTTTATGATGCTAAGTAGGGAGGACTTATAGCTGTGGTAGGAAATTTATTTTTGGCATCAGTGGGCAAAAATCCCACAGTAATGATGCAGCCTTTTGTAATTTGAGTGGTCTGCGAGAAAAAACAACTTCTGCAGTTCCTCTCCGTTTTCAGGCTTCATAAAATGTAACCTGATATGAGGAATGATAAATAAATGAATGACTAGTACTAGTACAGGTTACTGTTTGAATGACAGTGAGTCACTGCTCTAGGAGAGAGAGTTTAAGTATTTGGTGTCTTGTTGAATACTGAAGGTTAGATGGAGCTTGAGATGGACAGGCGTTAGGTTGGTGTCAGCAGTGCTGCAGGCGTTGTAGTGGACCGTTGTGGTGAAGATGGAGCTGAGCCGGAAGGTAAAGCTCCCAATTTACCATTCCAACCCTCACCTATGGTTATGAGCTTTGGGTAGTGACCCAAAGAATGAGATTGCAGACATAAGCGGCAGAAATTAGCTTCCTTAATAGGGTGGCTGGGCTCAGCCTTAGAGATAGAGATAGCTTCTTTCCCCACTACCCGGGCCCGAGTAAGAGTAAGAGTAAGAGTAAGAGTAGGAGTGAGAGTAAGCGTAAGAGTAGGAGTAAGAGTGAGAGTGAGAGTACGAGTAAGAGTAAGAGTAAGAGTAAGAGTAGGAGAGTAAGAGTAAGAGTACGAGTAAGAGTACGAGTACGAGTACGAGTGAGAGTGAGAGTAAGAGTAAGAGTAAGAGTAAGAGTGAGAGTAAGAGTAAGATAAGATAAGATAATCCTAAGAGTCCCGAGTAGGAGTAGGAGTAAGAGTAAGGGTGCAGTTACAGCAGCATAGAGTTAAAGTGCAGAGTAAGAGAAAGAGTAAAGTAAGAGTAAGATAAAAGTAAAAATGAAAATAAAAAAGTAAAAATAAAAGTAAAAAAACAAGTAGTATAAATAAGCAATAAAAACAGTAGAAAAACACAATAACTGAAATATAATATTTACAGACAGAAAAAAAAAGTAGGATTATTGCACAGTAAGTTTTTAGGAGTAAGAGTATGTGGTCTGCTAAGGGAGCAGAGTAAGGTAGGAGTAACCTGAGTGAGAGTAAGAGAAAGAGTGAGAGTAAGAGTAAGGGTAGGAGTAAGGGAGTAGGAGTAAGAGTAGGAGTACGAGTACGAGTGAGAGTGAGAGTAAGAGTAAGAGTAGGAGTAGAGTAGTAAGAGTAGAGAGTAAGAGAAAGTAAGAGTAAGAGTAGGAGTAAGAGTAAGAGTAGGAGTAAGAGTAAGAGTAAGAGTAAGAGTGAGAGTACGAGTAAGAGTAAGAGTAAGAGTAAGAGTAAGAGTAAGAGTAGGAGTAAGAGTAAGAGTAAGAGTAAGAGTAGGAGTAAGAGTAAGAGTAAGTGAGAGTAGGAGTAAGAGAGAGTAAGTAGAGTAGGAGTAAGAGTAAGAGTAGAGTAGAGTAAGAGTAGGAGTAAGTAAGAGTAAGAGTAAGAGAGTGAGAGTAAGAGTAGGAGTAAGAGTAGGAGTAAGAGTAGGAGTAAGAGTAAGAGTAAGAGTAGGAGTAAGAGTAAGAGTAGGAGTAAGAGTAAGAGTAGGAGTAGTAAGAGTAAGAGTAAGAGTAAGAGTAAGAGTAGGAGTAAGAGTAAGAGTAGGAGTAGGAGTAAGAGTAGGAGTAGGAGTAAGAGTAGGAGTAAGAGTAAGAGTGGGTGGATGTGAGCGATAAATCCAATAAAAAAACAATGAAAAAAACAATAGCTGCTATAAATTAAATCTATTATTGTCAAAAGAAAGACACAAGGTGAAATAATTATCTATATTTTTAAATGGTTAAATGATTAGTCCATCATTTTTCATGTTTTTATGAAATATTTTGTTATGTACTGTATAATAATTGTTGTCTTATAATACTCTTTTTCATGAAATCTCATTTGTTTAATATTGGACACATTGGATCTCCATGCGAGAGAAATCTTTGACAATGCTTTAATTATAAACCAGAAACACCTAAGAAAACAGAAATGGAAACAGTTGATGCCAACATAAATGAATCAGGAAGAAATTATTTTTTTTCAAGTGTAGAAAGGGATTCAGTGATTCACAGCTTTATTGACCTAAACACATGATCACTGAAGTGAAAAGAGAAAGGGCAAAGGCGGAAACATAAAAAGAAATGAAAATAGTGTTGGTGTTTCATGCTTTTCCTATTTCCATTTACTCCTCAACCCTAACAATCCAGAGTAACTGCCCTTGAGCTCTTTAAGCATTATCACTGGTTTTTGGTTTCACCTGTGTTGTTTAGACACAATGATATGCTGACTCATCAAATAGGAGGGAGAAAACATTTTTGTTAATACAGCTGAAGACGCTAACTTAATTTACTCAAACTATATCCTGCTAGTGGTACATGAGCCAGGTAATCTGGGAAACAATCAGGTTTATCTGCCTCCTTTTACTGCTCCCAATGACATTAGACATCTTTTTTTTACAGATCATCAGTCTCATATACTTCTGTCAGGATTAAGTGGCAGTTTAAGCAAATATGATTTTTTTTAATTTACTTTTAAGTCACCAACTGTAGCTTTTAGTGGTGTTCATGTGTTTGATCAAATATCATTTAAAAAAAACTTGTTTAAGAATCATGCTCCGCAAGTGCAACCTTTTCATAACTATGATTTTGTTAATCCTCTTGTTATGTCTGTGCTCCTTATCTCTCTTTAACCACATTTTAGCAGCTACATCGGTAAGTCAGACTGGTGTCCTTGATGTTGCAGGTCATGTTGGAGCAAATGCAAGGCCTGATGCACCTTGAACTGTCAGGCTGCAACGACTTCACCGAGGCTGGCCTGTGGTCCAGTCTGAACGCCCGGCTAACGTCCCTCAGCGTCAGTGACTGCATCAATGTGGCGGACGACGCCATCGCTGCTATCTCACAGCTCCTGCCCAACCTATCAGAGTTGAGCCTGCAGGCCTACCACGTCACTGACACGGCCATGGCCTACTTCACAGCCAAACAGGTAAAGCGTCACAAGAGAAACCAGCTTGGTACTTTACTGCTAATTCTCATTGTGGATCTCATGAATTCTGTTTTTCAATTGACACACAATATATGTTCCTTTCCTTAATGTTTGTATCCTTATTATTAGTAAGCATTTTCAGTCATCCATAAATAAGCTGGACCAATTTATCCTAGAGGGTCGCCGGGGCCTGGAGAAGATCCCAGCTCACATTAGGGGAGGTATTAGTTTGGTGAAACAAATCAAACTAATGTCTGGACAATTTTCTTATTTTTTAAAGAGATACTAGTCAATATTTTAATATTAAAGTGATAAGGAGCAGTCACAGTTCCAATCAGCTCTACAGTTTTTCTTTTAGAAACAAACTATGAATTAAATATAATATGAATAATTGAGTAAATTACTAAATAATGAAGTACATTTTTTCCAATAAAATAATTATCTCTAAGAAAAATTATCATAAAAAATGAATTCCAATCTTAGTGATAATGTTAGGAAAACCATCTGGTGAAAATTAAAGCTGAAAGCAGAGATGAATTGGTCCTCTCACCTCCCCACATGTTGGGGGTACTAGCTGGACGCCACGGCTGAGCATTTCCGCAACTTGACACAGCACGCATGACTTAGACGCTATTTCCTGTGTGGCTCTGGACATGAATTTCAAATTGTGTATCACCTCCAAGTTCCACTATGTGATCCGAGAGAAAACACACTAATTATACATCATATTGCTGTATATCATGTGTAGACCACACCTTGTAAGTTTTATGTAAATTGGATGATCTGTTTCACATAAGGCTAACTTCCTGTGGTCAGTAAGTGACTATGTATGTGTGTATATACATACTATGTATGTGACAGTATGACTATGACTCAATGTGGCCATGTATACGTCTACAGGCATTGACTCATCAAGCAATTTTGGGCAGATTGGAAAATGTTAAGTTGAGTTATTAAGACTTCCCATTTCACGTTTTGGACAAAATTGACAGCAATGCCACATCAAAGGTCATGAACTCAAAAGCTTTGCAATTTAGCATTGAGATGTCACCTTCCAAATTTGAAGTGGCTCAGGTTAATTCTCAAGGAGGAGTTAGTTTAAATACAACAGCTGCAAATATCTTCACTTTGCAGCTGTTGGCTTTTTTTAAAGTGTGGAGATGTTACAAATTTGTAGATATATGGAAAATTTCAAAGATGGGGGCGCTTTGTTGGGTGCTTCCTTGAGCTACTTCACCACATCCAATCACAAGAGCCATATATGATATGAAGTTTTGCCACTTCTGATGCTTCCACTAGGTGGAACTATAAAGCAGGCATGCCTCACCCAAGCAGAATTGTGATTTCAATCAACATACGTACTAGTTCAAACATGGATTCAAAGTTTCATAAGATTTTGTGCTTTCTAAAGTCTTCAAACATGAAAATGAATGCGCAAAACATGAAATGACAATGGCATTCAACATGGCAACGGCTAAGCCGGCTGCTTGTAGCAAACGGTGCTAACAGTAAACGATATTACAAACATGCTCACAGAGCCAACAGTGTTTAACTAAGCCTGTGAACAGGGTGGTCGCCATGTTTTAACGTTGATGCTATCGGTCGCTACGGAGTGATCAGCTGTAACCACAGTATAAGAGCAGTGCAGAGTCACATCCCACCAAATTTTGTTCAAAGGAACTTTAAACTAGTGCTTTGGGGTGCTATGAGCAACGCCTGAACCCAGTCACTGCAGAACTTTTCAATTTTCACCAGTTCTGGGCATTTTTTGGGCATCCCAACCCCCTTAAAAATGTGACTGCGCCGCAGAATTACATTTAGACACATGATAATAATAATAATAAAAATAAAGATAGCCTGTAGGTGTGAATGTGAGTGTGAATTGCTGTCAGCCCTGCACTCGCCTGGTGAACTGTCCAGGGTGACCCTGTCTTCGCCTAATGTCAGCTGGGATTGGCTCCAGCCCCCTTCGACCCTGAACAGGATAGGCGATTACAGATAATGGATGGATGGACAGTGATAATAATAACAATATCTACAAAAACAATAGGTTCCTCACACTTTCAGTACTAAGGACCGTTGGGTCCATGGAACTTTCATGCTCAGCCCTAAACTTGACAGGGGCCAAGTTAAATGATAATGCATATGATAGAAGGTTTCTGATTTTGATATCGAGTCTGTATCCAGGAAAAGTTTTGAGAAACCAAGGTTTGAGGCAGTATGGTTTATAAATGAAAAACGGATGGTGCCACAAGTGTAGCACATTCCTATATAATAAGTTAGAGGTCAGAGAGAGCCATGCAGAAGTAGATTTTACTACTCTAAAAAGGCTTTCACTTACATAATCAAATAAACTAAAAATACCTTCCACCCCCAGGGCTACACCACCCACACCCTGCGACTTCACTCCTGCTGGGAGATCACCAATCACGGTGTGGTCAACATGGTGCACAGCCTTCCCAACCTGACTGCCCTCAGCCTCTCTGGCTGCTCCAAGATCACCGACGACGGTGTGGAGCTGGTTGCTGAGAACCTGCGTAAGCTCCGCGTTCTGGACTTGTCTTGGTGCCCTCGGATCACTGACATGGCCTTGGAGTACATTGCCTGTGACCTTCATAAACTGGAAGAACTGGTGCTGGACAGGCAAGTGTGTTTGTGGTTGTGTGCTTTCTTCCCTGCAAAAGGCCTGTGATAGAGCCTGATACGTGCAGAAGTATCAAAAACTGTACCCAAGTCAGCAATGACTCAAATTTAAGTAAACAAAATCTTTGAGATCCGCAGGGATACGACCTGCACCATCACATTTTAAATCCAAAGTATGGAAATCACTACACATACAGTAAAGTATGGAATCACTTTGGGTTTCACACATTGCCAGGTAAAGCAGATTAGACAGCATGGCTAGCTCGGATTGCTTGGACAGGTACCATATTGGGGTTAGACCACCAACATGAGTGCCCATAGTGCTCAACTGCGATCAAGCAACTGTCGCTCACATCTTCATGGTCAAATCAGCTGCAGTAATTGCAGTGCACCCATACACGGACATTTATGGTAAATGCATTCAGACGGCCCTGTTAGAGCAGATGGATGTATAAAGAAAACAAAGCAAAAGCTGAACAGCAGACTTGCCAAAGTTAGTGGAAGTATACAGTAGATATATATGACCACGTTACCAAAGTTACCAAAGGGTGTCTACAAAATACATAATGGAAATAAGATAAATCAGATTTTATTAACCAGATGTATAAAACATGTTACTGTGTCACTTATAAATGAAAAAGATATCCACTAAACTGTGAGGGCAATGTCTTTATTCTTTGATTTTTGGCTTGCTGGATAGTTCCAGAACATGACTTAATGTTTGACTTCACACATGCTGAAAATCAAACATTTTTGCTGTATCAATTTAGAGATACTAAAAAGTAAAAGTCTCTAGGAGTGTATGATTCAACTTTTTCTCCTGGTCTAGTGTTAAAGAAAACAGAAATCGTAATAAATCGTAATTAAGAATCGCAATCAGGGGCGCCGCTAGGGATTTTGGGCCCCATGAAAAGAATCTTTACAGGGCCCCCATCGCAATACATATCCAACCTGCACCCAAGTATCGTCATAGTATTAATTGGGAAGAAAAGCATATCGTCCCAGCCCAACTAAGAGTGAGAAGGTATCTGGTAAAAATAGTAATTGAGAATTTATATGAGCGTCAAGGTAAGCCATAATGCATTCTGGGCAATCTACACTGGCATATATTTAACTTTCGATAACGTATTTTTTCAAACTGGAGTTAGTGAACCCTGACATTTTTCCAACCTGGAGCTGGACCCAAAATGTGTGTACTATTGACACTCGACCATAACTAAGTCCCCTTACTTTGGGAGAGACCTTCTTGTTAAGGACCTGTACATTCTAATACAATTCAATACAACTCTTCTGCTATAAAGTCTACTTTATGATGTATATAATGTTCCTTGGTTGTTGAAAGTGTCACGGAGGTGTTAATTAAATGATGAGCACTGAGCTCAGAGTTTGAGATGGTGTTGGACTGGATTATATTCAGAGATGTTTCTAATATTCTGCCCCACTCATGAATGTAAATGGGTGGGACAAACATAAAGAAACCAGTACAACACTGTCAAAATAAACTTCACAAACTTAGTTTTTATGTTTCCGCGACAAAAGTACTTTGTTAGGTTTAGGAAAAGTGTGGGTTAAAATGTGTATGTCTATTACATGAAGTAAGTGCTTGTTATGTAACTGGCGTGTGACTTGGTTTAACACAGGACACCAATGGCAGTTTCCATAATGAAAGTTCTGTTCACCTCCCTTCCAGCCCGCCTTTCATAAACTTCCTCGCTCTTTATTCTACGTCATTGCTCTGTCCGTCTGATAACGACACAGATAGGTTTACATTGGAGCTAGTTGAAAGCACCATGCGTCTCATACAGACACTAAAGGCTGCCTCCGTGTGTCAATATCAGACACAGTGGAGCACTGACCAGGCCTCAGTATTTGATTGGTTGGGAGGGGAAATTGGTTGATTGTATAGTTGAGCCTAATAATAGGGCCACTGAGGGTTTTTATGTCTTTTAAAGTAGAATGTATATAGTGGGATATGTGAGAAATGTAATTAGTAATGGCTTTCACAACCATTGATTTACTGGAGCGACTCATGCTAAAACTGTACAGTTACACGGAGGACAACACTATACTAACACAGTCCATAGAGAGACTTGCCATTAGAACACATTGTAGTGCTGCAGATGGGAAGTGGTTGAAAATAAGAGCTTTGTAGATAGCACTGCTGCTGAGCTAACTTTAAAACAGTGGACTTGCTCATCAATTCTACCCACAAATGTTGCCGTATTTAGTAACAAGATTGCAGAGAGGAATGCAGGGAAAAATATACTAAAGAATTGATATCCTAATTTTATTGACACTGTTTTCCATAAATCGTTCTCCTAAAAATCTTTCCAAAAGCAGTTCATTCGCATCAAATATTATATCAATATTGAAATATGCAGCATGATGGCCCAATGGTAGAGCGATGATTCTCTAGATACTTATGATGACACTTATGATGAATGACATCAGCATTGATGCACTCTGCCACATCTGAATGTTGACGTCATCAGAGCCAAGCAATATATCAATTGGCTGATTCATGCCAATTTTGGCTTATCATGGCCTCTTTATTCGGTACGCCTTTGGCTCTATTTCTATTGGAGATAATAAAGCTTGTAATCTCCTGTTACATCTTCTCCTAAAAATGCTCTATGAGACTGAGATCTGGTGACTGTGGAAGCCATTAGAGTCCACTGAACCACAGCTGGTTGATATGACAAAAATTGAATCACATTACTTTTTTCACATCAGTAGATATTTATTTATGTTAAAATATAAATCGTTAAAAGTAAATTTTTCAGTCCTCAGATTTGCTTTAAGGTTATCTATAGGTTATTCAGAGCGTCAATATATCAGCAAACAACTATCATCTATGTGAAGCTCTAGAGGAGTAATGTATACCTGAGCAGAGTCTCTCTCCCTCTGTGTGTATTGTTATTAGAGCTTCTTCAGGACAGCCATGCATGTCTTTAGTGCATGTTAGTGCATGTGAGCGTGCCCCACTGGTTAGCTCAGGGCTGCTCCTCTAATCTGCTCTCATATGTCAGCTTTAGAATTCTTTCAAACTGTAAAATAAATAACCTGGTTTGTGTCCTTTTGGGTACTTCAAAGTTATTGAAATGTCATATTGCATCTAATAAATTAAATTTCATCAGAGTTGAGATAATAAAAAGAGATAGTCATGGTTTACTAAAGTGTTTTGTTGTGTATTGTGTCTACTTTTAGGTGTGTGCGGATCACAGACACTGGGTTGGGCTACTTGTCCACCATGTCATCATTAAGGAGCCTCTATCTGCGCTGGTGCTGTCAGGTAAAACAAAATACACACACACAAAAGTATAAAACGAAGTCTTGAGAGTTAGTCTTCAGAACTCCCTGCATTTTCTTGTATTTTAGATTAACAGATGTTGTATGATCATTTAGCAACCAAGGTTCCAGACTATGAAAAACAACTTGGCAATGTACACAGTATCTGAGAAAATCACTAGTAGGATATAATATATCTATAAACATTATATACTAAAATATCTGACCAGCAGATCGCGGACGCTGTGCTAAGCATTTTCATGTTAGTAACAGGATAAATCCTTTTGATTTTCATGATCTCATGACCTTTACTGTAGCACTTCCTTAATTTTAACCTTTATATTAGTTGTCCAACTAGTAGTAAGGCTCTAAGAAAGGCAAAATAGTCTGAATTGTAACTTTCAGTTTCTGGACTATAATAAACACAGCAGCCTCTGGAGGGTTGTTAGGGAGGACTATGCCTTTTTAAAAATGCATTCTTACCAGTTAATTCTAAAATGACCTTATCACAAACTTTATAGGCCTAATTATTTCCAACTTATAGTAAGGCTCTAAGAATAGCAAAATAGTTAGTATTGTGGCTGGATCCATCCAACTCCATCAATTGTGAACTCCTCCCTGTCTTCTGGTTACATCTACCTTCCCCTTAAAGCTTGCCACAGGCACCCCCATACTCAAATAACCTGGTCTTTACCCCTACTCCCCCAATAACTACCGGCCCATTTCAACGTGCCATTCCTGTCAAAAGTACTGAAGAGAGTCATTGGCACTCAAATCCCACCTTGACTATAATAACCTCTATGATTCTTTTCAGTCTGGTGTTTGTGCAAAACATAGCACTGAAACTGCTCTGATCAAAGTCACAAATGAACTATGGTTATTTGGACACTGGTTCCATCAGTCCTTTTGACACCATCAACTGTTCCACACTCATCACTCCATCCACCCTTGGTACTACTAGCACTGCCCTCTCCTGGTTCCAGTTCTACCTCTTCGGACATCAATTTATCTCAATCAACAACTAGAAATGACCATAATTTGTGTCACCCATGGTATTCCCCAGGGTTTGGTGCTTGCTCCCCTTCTATTCTCTACATGCTAGCACTTAGAAAGATCCTAAGCCACGATGGCCACTGTTATGGAGGAGATAATCAACTCTAACACTCCTCCAAGACTATCACTGCAGCCTCACTCCACCAACACCACTTGCATAATGGACAATAGAACATTGATGCAAAGAAACGTTCTGAAACTCAACTGCAATAAGTCAGACTCATTTACATTATCTGAAAGTAGGGATGCGTTCCAAAACTAGGTATTGACCGTGCCCCAGTGCTCAATTAGTACTGATAAGCCCCGATGTTACTGGTGTTTTTTATTAGTACTTTTTAATAATTTGATTTGATTTATCATCGTCATTTGCTCTGCTCCCTTTTGTCGGACAGAGCTCCTCCAACACACACACACACATAGACACAAACAGAAAGACGAATCCAATACTTTATCAATACATCTGTAAACATGTAAAAACCTAAACCTAATTCAGTTGGCCTGTGCTGCTATGTTTACACAAACACAGCATGAACGTTCTGCCAGAAGTTCTTTTTTTGGGGCTGAGACAAAGCAGCCATGTGGACAGAAGACAAAAGGACTTTTCGTCCTGGAAATGTCCTTCCAATGCATATTGTAGACTCTGTCTTCTTGTCTATGAAATTGCTCATTGTGCAGTGTAGTGACAGTGTGGGTTCCATGGTAACGTAGCTCTGACAGCTAGACGAAGTAGCAGCGGGGGGCAAGGGTCAGTTGTTCTTCTACTTTTCACAATGATTACGAATTCTCATATAGTCTTCTTTTGTGTGTGTGTGTGTGTGTGTGTGTGTGTGTGTGTGTGTGTGTGTGTGTGTGTGTGCAGGTGCAAGATTTTGGTCTCCAGCATTTGTTTGGAATGAGGAGTCTTCGTCTACTGTCTCTTGCAGGTATGAGTTATAGCTCCAGTAAGGCTTCCTTCTATTAGAATGTGACCAACGTGTCTGTATACACACTGACACAGATGTTACAAACATAATAACATTGTAACCTTTATTGATCCTGCATGCATTAGACAAGGAGTAAAGAAGGAATAACATATTAATGGTAAAGATAAACTAAACACACATAAATGAGTGTCAATGTACATTTTATTGTGTAAATTTAGTTTGTTCATAGAAATCTAGTCCATTAATGTGCTGTTAATACAACTGAACCAGGTGAACCACGTTACACTGTATTTAAGTGGATTAGATGTTATTCTACTCTGTGCTTTGTTCTGGAGACTTATAGTGCCATCTAGTGGCCGCTCCACTAACATAGAAAAAACTTGCCTAGATGACCACATCTGGTCTATTACGATGGAATGTGTGAAATGAACCCATGGCCTTTCCTTGGCCAATAGGTCACGATAGCGTTTTTGTGGCTTCAGTTGAACAGAAAAACTGACCAGTAGGTAATGCTCATAGAAAGTGAAAACAAGTTAGAGCTGATTAATTAACATATGAACAACATCCTCTGCAGTTATAAATGAAAAAAAAAAAAAGAATTGCATGCCATCTTTCAAGCAACATGGCAAACGTTTCCTAATTGTAAATTGTGAGGATTTGCTCTCACTTTGGAATGTTGGTTGGAAAAAAACACCTGATGATTTCATGTTGTAAGATTTTTCTCAATTCTCTGACATTTATTGACCAAAAAAGAAAGCGAGACATCCATGCAATGACGTGGTGAATTTAAAGGTTTGGGCTATTTTACTTCCTTAACATATGTTCTTTCAGACTAGTTGAAAGAAAACATCAAAACTACACTTTTAGATGTTTTTTTTTTTTACTACTTTGTCAATTTGCCTCAGTTGCACATTTAAATTGAGCATTTCATAAAACTTGTAATACAAAAGGAATCGTGTTAATGTATATAATCATCTAACCCTAACCCTAGTTATCATTTGACCCAATCCTCCTGTAGAGCTCCCTTATAATTGGATCAAGAAAATAATTGGAAAGTTATTATCAACAAAGAAAACTGTTGGTTGCCCTGCAAATACATTTTGTAACCTTTTGGCTGTATACCCAGCCCACAGCTGAATGTTGTCCCTCCTGCTGTGCCCCCCCCCCCCCAGGCTGCCCCCTGCTGACCACCACCGGCCTGTCAGGCCTCATCCAGCTGCAGGAGCTGGAGGAGCTGGAGCTGACCAATTGCCCCGGAGCCACCGCTGAGCTCTTCAAATATTACTCCCAGCACCTGCCCCACTGCATGGTCATCGAGTAAGACCACCGACCCACCCCATTGACCGACCGACCGACCGCCATACTTTTACCTTCCTCCTCCTTCCTCTTCCTCACTCTTTTCTCTAATGCTAGCCCGGAGACAGAACTGCTCCTACCGTGCCACACCGTTCCTCATTCCCTGCCCACGTTCCCAGCCCGTCTTCCTCCACACCCCATTGAGTAGACTGACCCAGAGGCGGACAGAGAGGCAGGAGGGCAGATGATGGTACATGCCAGACCCAGAGGATGATGGCGTGGCATTTGAGCTTCATTTAAAGAAGATGCCGGAGTGAAGAGCTTGGTGTGACGTCTTGTCTGAAAGCAAGTCTCTTTTTCAGAATCAGCTGAAGGGTTTTGTTTACGGAGGAGGGCTTCTCGAAAGACTTTGATATTTTTTTTTTTAGCTGAAAGGATACTGAAGAGAGTGACATATCCAGATGCAGCGTGGAGGAGTTATGAAAAGGGAAATAAAGACTGGAGTGTTTGAGCTGATATGGTGGAACTCACACATGCGCTCATACACTGTAAACACACACACACACACACACACACACACACACACACACACACACACACACACACACACATATACTGTATATGGTAAGTAAAACAAATGTAAGTCCTCTCAACCATGAGTACTGACATTTCTATTTCCATCACTCTGTAATATAACTGCTGATATTTCTTTCTTAGAAGGTATCAAAGGTTTAGTTTTCTCTTCTTTAGAGAGACACCATAACGCCAGCTGGAGAAACAGGAATCAGAGAGAACTAAAGATGCAGTTCAGGAAGTGAATGACAGGGCTGGAACTTCTCTCTCTCTCTCTCTTTTTTCTCCCTTCCTCTGTGTGTGAAGTGTGCGTCATGGACCCACAGGTACCCGCCTTTTTGGGATACCACTACCTTTTTCCATTTCCGTGTCAAAACAAAAAAAAGGAGAAAATTTGAAAAACATCAGTTTACATTTTTTGTGTGTTGAGGTCGATTGGCTCGTTGCTTCACTTTTCCCCTCTCTTCTTCAATTTTTTTGTACACATATTATTTAATTTACAGATCTGGAGGACAAGCTGTCGTAAACTGTGAATGTTGTGTTTTTAAAAGGGAAAATGTGTTGCAGAGGCCGTGCAACATGAACAAGCATTCAGTCACATGGAAAGTAAAGTGTGCACAAAGCATCTGACCTGAAGGCTTGAGAGCTTCTCCTGAGGACACAATGCTTTTCACACTGATGAATAGGAAACAAGGCGGCTGTGGGCCTTAAAGTGACAGTGATGGTGTTTCTGGACTAAATAACTTCAGTTAGCAGGGGGCATGTTGGTGAAGTAGTTTTATCCAAATTGGGGGAGAACTGTTTTTTTTGCATTAACCCCTTCTTCCTCTTCTTTTCATCTTTTAAATGCCGATGGAAACACATGATGTTTGGTGATAGTTCTGAAGCTGCTAATGCATTGTGTGACCCCGTGGCTAAGGTCAGGTTACTTCAAAGGTAAAAAGGGAGGCTGGGGGATTTCAGTATTTCATATTAGAGCAGTTCTTACAGAGTCCACTACAGGCCTGGGACAGAAATGATCAGGAGCTAGCGGCCTTTGTATTGTGGTAGTTTTTAAAAGATAATTAAGTTTGCAAGAATTTCAGAAATTTACCTACAAACCCAGAGTCAAAGAAACTTATGAATTGCCTTTTTTAAATTTATGTTTTCAAATTACATTTAGCCTAGCTTAGCTCAATGAGTTGGTGTGAGTGGGATCATGTAATGTTAAACAATTACTAACATTTCTTAACATACAAAACAAACAATACATTATCTCTCCAGCCACCAGACTTTAGTCAAACAACAGTCATTTGATCTTGTTGATCATCGAAACACACTTCATTCAAACTCGACAGAAACCGAATAAAACCCACAACAAGCTACTACTTTGGTGTAGATAAGCTCTTTACAGGGCTAGGCCCAGATAGAGCATTTTTCTGCATGTTCTTTATTTTGTTGTTGTTGGACAACCACCAAATGAGCATTCAGGATGCTCCTGCCAGAATGTGAGGTGCCTAGAACCAAAAAAAATAAATAAACTGCATCAAACCATCTTTGTTAGTCTTTCAACTGTTCCAACAATCACCAACTCTGGTTTGAGAGCAGACATTATCAAAGTAACCGCTGAAACATTTTCATTGTTTACTAACTGTTCTGCCTTCATGACATCAAAAACTGTCCATCACCGATTTTAAGGAGTTTTTGTGTGTGTAAAAAAACGGCATATCCACATTTATTTTGGCGGAAAAAATGTAGAAATGTTTTGGCTGTAATTGACATTTTCAATCGTGATTTACATCATATATTTCATATATCACTGCAGAAGTGATTTTATATGAAACTAAAAACTGCCAATTGCCTTTTAAAGGAAAACTAGCATTTATGAAGTAAATATAAATGTGAGCAAAAACACAAAGTAGGCAGAAATAAGCTGTATGCTCTTGTTGCCTTTCAAACTGTTCTCATTTTATTTGTTGAATGGCCAAATAGCATACATGTGATGTAACAACAATAACTAAATTTAAGATGTGCTTAGAGCCCTTCCGGTGGGCGAGTTGGGAGGAAACCAGCCATCCAGGGTTATAAACCAACACTGATGTTCAGAAACACGGCAGCATTCCAAACAGCATCACAGAGAACAGTTTCAATCATTAACATATAGTGCACTGGTTCCCAACCTGGGGGTCCCGTCTGTCCCTTGGGGTCGCAAAAGCTTCACGTGGGTTTTGAATCTAAACAAAATCATGTTTCCTCGCCCGCAAGATCTGGGCTTTTTCAGAAGAGAGACAGATGTTTTCAGCTGGTAAAGAAATGCTTTGGTGGAGATGACCCCTTAGAGAAGTTCACCGTTAAAACAACCAAAGAGCTAATAGAACAATGGCCATATGTCAGGGAGAGAAAACCTATAAAGTATGCATTATTGTAATTTAAATATGTAATAAGGACAGAATGATATCAAAAGTTCCTAAAAACAGGAATGAATGCGCTCAAATTCATCCATATGTTGTTTAACCCAAACTACCCAAAAATTATTGTGTTCAGTATTCAGGTTGTGTGTAGTAGTTTTCTCAGTTGTTCTCTACTGTTATTGTTATTTTTTTCGTAGACCTTTGATTCCACATCCATAAATTGAGCTAAGCTACACTAAGCTTAGTATTCAACATGCCTTTGTACTGCTCAACTGATACAAAAAGGCATCTTCAAGGTATCTGACTCTGGGTACGCAGGTGAAATAGTAAAGTTTCCCATAAACCAAAGTATTTATTTCATATGGAAATAAGTTATTGATGTTACAGAGGAAAACAAATAACTATAAAGCCAGTTGTCATGTGTCTTTCCTTTGATCATCTGATATTGAAAGAAATTAATAAGCCCAACAGTGAGCCATTGTGCTGCTTGACGTGCTGACTGCCAACTGAAGGGATTGGATCAGTGCAGCCAGTATTAGGTTGTGCCAAATGCATCTGCAGCAGCGCATAAAATGTGGCTGCTGCTTCTAGCGGATCGCTGACTACACTGAACCGGACTGAGTGTGGACTGTATGGACATGGCAGACCATGCATGTTTTTAGTTGGTCTGTGTTGTGTTTCAAGATAGATCATTTTAGAGGTTGCTCCGAATCTCGTCATTGTACATAAGTATATTTATTTATTTATCTATTTATTTAAATTAATTTTGTGTCTTATTCACTTGATTTATTTATTGAAGAGACATTCTTCAAAGGATTTTATTTTATGGAACTTGCTTCAAATTTGGGCCTGAATTATCCTTGAATTAGCATTGATTGTTTTTGTTTTTTTTATCATTACATTCTGACATTTCAGACCCCAAAATGAAATGATGTACTGATTACACATTTGACATACACTTGTTACACACCAGTGACTATTAACATCATTAACACTGACAAAAGTATATTTTCTTCTGTGCCGGCGAGTTACAACTTTGTTTGCTGTTGGATCCATCATCAAGAATACGAGGGCAAACAGTGGTGACAAGTTATATTTACCGTCATTGTCCTGAATGTGGAAATACAGAGTATGATATACATAAAAGCATTTAAAGTGTGAGATTGACCTCTGTCATTGCTAAACAATGTTTACGCTGTCTACTAACATGACAAAGGGAAAGATCTCAGAGGATGAGGAACTATGGAAGCTCATTTCTGACAAGACTAATGAAAAGAGAAACAAACTTGTTGAAACAGGTTTTGAGCATGAGCCAACAAGCTAGCTTTAGCAGTAGCTCTGAGCTAACTAGCTATGGTGTGGGAGAGCCTGAGACTTTATTAGAACTGTATGGTGGCCAACACTTGCCAACTGGGCTAACACCACAGTTTGGTCACTGGCCCTCCACTTCAAACTATGACGCTCTAGCTACCCCTCTAGGGGCAGTTTTGGACTCAGTTTCTTCTTACATGCATAGTGTCTTTTCAAAATAAAGTTCTGTGTTCACAAGAATCTTGTGTTTCAGCTCTTAAGATGCATACAGTATCTCAAGTGAAGATAACCTTCCAAAGTAGGTTTCCTGAGTTTTTAGGTTTACTACTGCTACAAATTCAAGGTGGTTATCGGTTTATGCAACAAAACTACTTTGTTAGGTTTAGGGAAAGATCAGATTTTGATCAAAAAAATAACGTCTGTTACTTAACTGGCGTTAGCCAAGAACGTAAGCCACATAACAAAACAACTCTAAAATAAGCCAACTTTGACTTGGTTTCACATGGGACACAGACAGTGGTCTCCTGGGTGAAAGTCTGTTTATTTGACCCATCAAACCTAACGCAGACTTTCTTGCTATTCAAACTACACCAGTTGCTCTGAACATATAACAATGACGAGGATGGGTTCACATCACAACAGAGCGGTCCTGACCAAGCGTCCATATTTGTCGAGTTGGGAGTGAAAACAGGTTGGGTTGCATTTTACATAGAAGAAAACCTGAAGATTACAGGCATGCTGATACACTGATTTTGTTTATACTTATACTATTCAACCAAGTGCATACTGAGTGAAGGCTTTCACATGGAGGAAACATCTTCTGGGGCTGTATCAAAGAGTTTCATTGTTTTTAGTTTTGGCCTACTCTTCATTATCTTTAATTGCCTGCAATTCGGTAAAATTCTACTGAAAGTTTTGGTTTGGGAGACTTAGCCAAGTTATTAGACAACAGTTGTTTAGTTCATCTCAATTTAGGTTAAACTGTCAGATCAGGATCCAAAAATCTGGTAATTCTGAATATCACTATTATAAAGTTGTCAATAATGAATTGATAAGACACTAATTGATCCCAGCCCTACCCTGTCAGCATAAAGGATGATGCGTTCTCCACAAACAGCTCTCTTCCTGCACTCTCACACTATGCCTCACAATCTGATCACTGATCTTGTTCAGTATTTTTGTTTTTAATGAGCTTCCTATGGATTCAAATGTTTACATATCATAAACTCTGACATGCAGTCATGCATTTCTCAGCTACAAACAACTAACAGCAAACCTTTCTGAGGTACATTATAAGGAAAAATCATTCCGTTCACTTCTACTACTGTCTACAGCCTTTGGACTACATCTGTCACCATTTTGTTACAACCCTTGTACAGCACAACTTTAAGCAGTAAAATAAATACTGACAGTTTACTGATGATGTTGAAATTGGCTGAATTTGTGTTTTCTTTCAGTTTCATTGGGTTTAGCCAACCTGCCTACTCTTACTTTGACTGAAGACCATCTTTGCACTTATGACCGTTGGATTCTATACTTTAGTACCTGCACATGTTCCAGAGCATTTGAATTTAAAAAAATAAAATAAAACATCAAATCACACCAACATGTCTGTTGACAAGAAGTTTCAGAGCCAGATGTTGTCAACAAGTGGTTTGGATGTCTAGTAACAATGGGACTGAACTGATGGTTTGTCAAGCTGTGTTGTTCACACGTGCATATGTCAGGATTTTCAATAAGAGGATGAAATGTTCCGAAGAGGGTAGATCTGGTCACAATATGGATAATACGTTTTAATGCAGCTCTTCAGCAAATAAAATGTCACGCTGTAAAGACCAGGGTGGACTAAAGAACAGTCACTTTGCTACTGACAAAATACTCTTAACTCACGGTCCACTGGGGCTCTCGACCACATCAGCTTCCTTAGTTATCATCAGGTGACCTATGGAACTATACTAGGGTTTACAGTGAACAGTGAAGATGGGACGCTGGGAGCATGAAGATAAACACTAACAGACCAAATCAATACCTCAATTTGAACTTCACCACCACATACAACGTCAAAGACCAGCAATGAGGACCCTCCTACACAGAGCACATCTTATCAGTGGGGAGGAGGATGGACAGAGGGTTCAAGAGGCACTCCAGGTCAACAGGTACAGGAAGCGGATGATAGGAATCCTGCCCCAACTTCAGACCAGAACGAACACTGGTAACAATTAAAAATAAAACTATACGAAAATATCAGTTTACAAGCTATCACACAAGTTCTGCAGTATACTTCAAGTCTCATTTATCCAGTCGGATGTTCATTATTTCACATACACATGTATCTTTGCTAAAAATCTGACAATTTAAAACACTTCCTCATAAACAGTCTCAGCATTGTGCTACTGTTCTGTGTGAGTCCGATGGGTTTTAAATAGTAAGGTTAACTTTTTTTGATCCTTTGTTCATCAGTTTTTAAAATAATGTATTCATATACTTTTTCAATAGTTTATGTTGAATAAGGATATGATTTTGTGATAGATTTTAACCCCAAAAAGTTAAACCTTGATGGAGATAGCAAACGGCACCACTAGGGCATATAATGAGTTCTTCTTAATATACAGGCGTATTTCTGAGGAGTTATTGTGAATTTCTGTTAGTGGCCTGTTCTCCTCCTAACCCTGCTGCGAAGCCCAAACGCTTCATATGCCCCCCTCTCCCTCCCTCTTTAGTGCCTACTGCTCTTAAACCTTGCTATTTACTTTCCCTTGCTATAAACCTGGGACCACACCAACCTCCACAAAGTAGGTCAGACCAAGCACTTCAAGATACAGAGTCATTTATCACCATGCACACACACAATATCTAACTCCCCATCCCCAATCTGCTGCTGGACTGGGTAGCTAAAGTCTGCATGCTGCTGGGTCTAACAATGCAGTGCTTGGTGTGCAACTATCAGAAACAGTGATGGTTTCTTTAACCTCTACTTCCTTTGGAGTGTGTCTGGGAACACATATCAGTGTGTGCACCTTTAACCTTTAGGGCTGTACATTCAAAATGTGTGACTTTCTTTTCCAACAGACAGACCTTTGTTTTTGTTACCTGCTGTTCTCTCAGGGAATCAAGGAATGTTTACCTTTGGACCACCCCTATCAAATCCCCAAGACTTACCCTTGGATGTGGTCGGCTTGTTTTTCTGTCAGAAGACCTTGGTCCCCTCCTTGCAGACAAGAAGGCCTCCACTAGTTCTGAGAATGTGTTCTTTCACTGACACTCTCCCTTTGGGTGACATAGTGCAGAGTTACTGCTCCAGGATCAGGACCACTCCCACCTCTTTTCCTGTCTTTAGTAATCTTTATGTCCATAGTAAAGCTCTCCTGGAGTCTCCCCAGCATGGATGTGTAGCTATTGGAACCACCTTACAATACATTTCTTCAGTTTCTCATATTTTGCCCATTGCCTATAACATTAACATTATCAGGGCCCACTGACTCATTCAAATCCATAGCAACATAGGCCCTTATAGCCTTACCAGACAGATAGGGGACAAGCTCCACCGCCCGCTCTGCTCTGGCCCATCAGTAGGCAGTAGCTAACAATCAAATGTTTTAAAATTTTGTTCAAAATCATCTTTGTCATCCAATTCTGGAATGGTGGCTCTGCTCCATGTGGCCGGCCCACCTAGCAAATGAGGAGCCTCCTCAGTCAAGACCCCTTGGACACCCATCGTCTCCACCCGTTCCTGATCCTCCATCTCCCCCTGGTCTCTTAGAAGAGCCCCTGGGTCCAACTCTAAGACTTTGCCTTTGTTGCTCGGCATGACCGTCTGTGCTCCTTGTGTTGTAGCGTCCTGACTTCTTCTGGTTCTCCAGCATCAGTGACAGAAGAAACAAATGACTGACACTAATTAAAGCATTATGTTAGTGATTCTACATACCTTTTAGTGTGGCTGACTGGCGCAGGAGGTGAGTTAAATTGAGGAAAGGCTCAGGAGGCAGAAGTCTGTCCAAAAAAGGCAGTGGTTATGAAAACCAAAATTCAATGAAACAGAGGAGAACAACAGAAGTCCCATGGAAATCAAGGGCAAGTAGGAGCTGAAAAAAAAAAAGAACTGCAATAACAGAGCAAAGTAAGCTGCTGCCAACAACAACCTTCAGAGTTCTGACAGTCAATGCCTAAGTGGCTTTATATACCCTCCTGCCCCACCCTAACTGGACTGAATCAATACATGGGGCTGAGGAACACTACCCACTAAAACCTGATCCTAACAGGAGCATAATTCAGCCTAGACTGCCATTGACGCGATGACTTTAGTAAGGAAAAGGGAAAGTCACAATTAGAAAACATCACCATGTTTAATACACACTACCCAGCCATGCACGTTAAACTGGTTAAGGAACATTTATTTTGTTTTCCTATCATATTGGTTAGGTTAGAAATAAATCACTTGGTTGATGGCTCCCCCTGAGCCTTACCAGGTGGACGGACTCAGCCTGATGACAGTGATGGCTGCAGGAGATGTAGGGCATGAGGAAAAGAACAGAGGGAACCTTTGCAAATAGAATTCAGCTTCTTCTGCAGCATTGTAAAAAAACAACAAAAAAACTGCAACATAACAACAACAAAGATCAAAGGTATATATTCTATGTTATGGAGCCTTGAATTTAATATTTATGTATTACTGTACAAGATATTTTAATAACAGGTTTTCTGTTTTAATTGTTTGAATGTATTTTGCCCAAGATTTAATTACGTTTTATCAAAATATTGAAATTATTTACATTTGACCTGAAAGGTTTAATGGACATAACTTTCCCAGGATGCCTTGATCTATGATTAATGTCGTCTTACTCCACCCACCCAAATGCACACGCTTATTTAATGGTATTTGTGTGTTGACATTGTTGTGTTTGACATGATTTGGCTCCTGGATTGTTTAAGTAGTCCTGAGGTACGTCTTGGCATTTCTAAAAGCAGTTTATGTTAAGTTATTGCTGGTTGGCAGATGAATCTTGTCCAAACAAAAGACATTTCACCAACTAATATGTTTGACCACAAACGCAACAAAAGTGAAAAAACGTAGAATTCATTTTCTTTGGTGATTGCAGCTGATTCATCCCATAATGCACGTGGCAGAGGGGATGAGCTGGATAAACTTCTTCAGGAGAGAGGAGTGGCTCAAAAAACTATTTGTTATACCCCTGTGAGTCTGATACTGTAGTTTCACCATGCCAGTCTCCACGTCAGTCACATCCGCGTTCACATCTTTACGTCATTACGAAACATAGTGAAAGTTGAGTCGGATTCTCTGAGCACCGGGGTTGTCTTTTCATAAATCCTTATGAATTCTCCTTCACATCCTTCCTTGACCTCATGACCTTTTCTATCAAAAAAAGTGGCTAGGAATAGATGCTTCGTCTTTTTTTTTTTACTGTAGCCTTCGCTCATCAGCCTTGCTCTGTTGCGTTTTGTTTCTTCCAGAGAAGCCAGCGCCGAGAGCAGTGAGTTGTGGCTCAACGAGTCAGGCACTGACCCACAAGAGCTCGCCCTGGGACTACGCAATTCATAGACACCTTCAGGTATAAATACTGTATGCTGGATCGACCAGAAACCACTATGAGAAATATACTGTATGAATAGTCCTGGCACGGCTCTGGTGGAAGTGTCTTTCCTAACTGCCTGATCCAGGGTGGCTCCAAAGAAACAGTAATCATTGCCAAGGCTAGAGCTCTGAGCAGCACTGACAGCTGCTCAGTTGGCCATACTACTGCAAAGAGAGCTGACTGTGAACATCCGTGATGTCGTCTTCTGGACAGACTACACAACAACACAACTCCAATAAGACTCCTGTTAAAATCAAGTGTTTGTAGCGAGTGGCTGAGATCCAGGAGGATCTGCTGAACTGCATAACCTACTATCATCTGCTTCACCGCGTCTGCTCAGACTCCTCTGCAGCCAGAGGCCAACCAGTTCTTCTCCTTTAGAGCACTGACAGAGGTTCTTGCACGGTCCCGCAATAAGCGTAAAATATTGGCTTTACTCAGAATTAAGTGACCCAGCTAATCATTCAGGACTTGAGCGCCTCACTGCAGAGCTGCGAAATGCGTTCAGATTTCCTGACCGGACTGCCAGAGGTGGAGAGCCACTCCAGTTGTGACCAGGGTGGCAGACCTCTCAAAGTCCAGACTGAGGCCGCTGAAGCCCCCATTTTACTCCACAGGCACAGACTGTCTGGGGCCCTTCACAGTGAAGGTTGGTCATCGCCACGAGAAGACATGGGGCATACTGTTTAAGTGCCTGACAATACGTACCAGCACCTCAATGTTTTGTCTAGCCTGGACACTGACTCCTTTTTGATGGCCCTCCGCCGCTTTATTGCACAAAGAGGCAAACCAGTGGAGCTTCGCTCTGACCAGGGTACTAATTTCAAAGTAGGAGAGAGAGAACTTGAGGAGGCATTCAAAACCATGTACCCCACAATCCAGGGTCATCTGGCTAAACACCAAATCAAGTTTCAGTTCAACCCCCCAAGAGCACCACACTTTGGAGGTGTCTGGGAGAAAGAAGTGAGATCAGTGAAAGCTGCGCTGTATGCCTTCATTCAGACCCAGACTGACGGAGAGTCCGTACAGCAGGTCCAGATCAAGGGCAAGAGCTACACCAGACCAGTTGTTTGCCTTGTTACCCTGCTTGCCATCTCTTATTTCTGGGTTTGTATTTGTTTATGTTAGGAATCTAATAAACTATACATCTATGCTGACATGTCAAGTTACACTTTAGACTTGTATGGTAAAACCACCTGTTACATTATAAAGAGGTTTTACTAATTATTTCATGTACATCTGTTTCAGAACCACACACAAACTTGTTTGACTAGTGTCAATAAACCTCTCAAAGGAACATCTTGTCTGGAGGGATTTCTAATCGGTGCCCCCTGGTGGCCACAACTATTAATGAACCAACAGGGCGGGACTTCGACTTTCTCCTCTGTTAGTGCTTCCCGTCCACATTGCACTTTTAAAAGGGTACACAACAATTTTTGTTACCGCTGCACCGCTGTCCCCAAGCTACTGTAAGTAAACCAGACCTCTTAAATATATAGAGTCTCTCTGACGAGACTTTTATTCAAATTAGTTCATCTTCACTCCTCAACAGTTGTGTTCAGGCTTTAGAACGATGAAGACAGTTGGAGAACAATTAAATACAAAATAGGATGTAAGCTCTACAGGAGGATCTGCGTTAAGGCTCTGAACTTGCGCTCTTTGGCAGAGATGAAGGAGTCGAGGTGGACCGAGTTCTTTGGTCCAGATGTTTCCCAGCTGTTGGGGGGGTTTATGCTCCGTGGGGAGGACGGAGAGCTGATTGTTAATTTCTGATAAATGGGGTCCTGGATGGGGAAAGCCCTCCAGGTGAAGCGACGACCCGCCTAAAGGTAAAAAAAATACTCCCATCAGCCCACTGCTCCACATCATGGTAACAAACCATGGGCTGTTACATCATGTGGACTTTCTCACATCATATATTGAATGAAGAGGATCAGTGCCACTAAGCAGTAATATTTCATTGAAAGTAAATGTCATACATAAATTATACACAAGCAAAATCATAGAAGTGTGTGCAGTAAACACTAGAAAGGTTCACATCTCTGCCAGGTGTGTGTGCAACGACCACTGCTGTAATTTTTGATTTAATGAATACAAACCAAAATGGGCAAATATTCTATATACAGTCTTTTTTTATTAACATTACTTCAATCTAGTCTAAGACTTGTAATATACAATCCCCCCTCTCCTACACTCCTCCATATCTCCCCCTTTTGTCTGTTTGTTTTGTTTTCGCTTTGGTTGAGTTTTCTGTCTCTTAGTTATTTTCTATTTGTAAATGTAACTTGTATAAAAGTATAAAAATGTGCATTGTACTCTGCAGTAAGCAATTGTCTGGGAGATAATGAAATAAACTCAACAATAAATGTGTGATGTTCAGGTTCTTGGTGTTCTTACCGTGCTCCTGGTTGAAGTGACTGTAACCCTGCTGCCAGGGTCGTAGTCAGGTGGGGGACCGGATGAGGAGCCGATCAGGGAGGTTGGACTGGTGATCCTGATGCAGGTGGTCCAGACGCCGGGTCGGACGCTGGTGTAGGTGCACCGTTGGGCCATCTGAGGGTAAAAACAAACACAACCCTCAGACCACTGATGCACTTCATGCTCATTTATCACATCACATATTGTGTTAAAGTAGCAGTAAATAAAAACAGTACAATACAAACTGTTTGCATTTCTTTCACAGTGTTGTTACTGCAGGAGGCCTTACATATGTCTACATGCTGCTGGTATCAAACCCATGAGCTCACAGTCACCACTGATACAGTTATATATATACTATGTATATGACACAGTTTACTTGTACAGAAAAACAGGTTAATGTAATATTTCTGTCTGCAGACAATTCATCTACTAATGAAAACTAATTAAAATAACACCTGACCTTGTCTGAAACTCACCATATCATTATGTATTCATAATAAATGAGCTTATGAAGGATTAGGCTATATAAAGATTAAAAAGTATACAGATTTGTATCAGCTGTCTATTGTTAACATTAATGTGTGTGCACGTAAGCGGTCTCGCGAATGTACATCTAGATAATAACTCTCAGTTATAACTGAGTCTGGAAGCTTTATTACGGTTTACACGGTCCATCTCCGTTTAGATACCTTTTACACAGAGACATTTACGCCAGACTACATTCAAAGTTATGTCAATTTAAAGCTGTCTTGATGATAGACTAAAGGTCGGAAACATATCGGCGCTTTTTCAAGAAAAATATATTTTTGCTCTGCTGTTCATCGTGTTAATGTTGGTTTGGTGTAAAATAGCCTCCTAATATATGAAAATGAGCATTTTCAAATAAGGATTAAATATATTTTTATGCGTGCATCAACTGTGGTCTATACCACCTAGAAGTTATATAAATATATACAAACAATATTTTTGTTAGCTAGCTAGCTAAGTATTTGTTAGCATAATGCTTGACAGAAGGTCCGAGGTAAAACAAACCAAAAAAGCAGCTTTAGTTTAGAGGAACTTGTTTAAACTTGTTTAAACAGTTAAACGTCAGTCCTAGAGGATTAATTTACACTGATAATTAAAATTATTACTAATATTAGCATTAGCCTCCGTGTATTTTGGACGTTTAGAGAGTCTCAATGGTGAAATACATAGAAAACAACGTTGGTTTAGAAAGTTTATAAATCTCACATCTCTCCAGCAAAAAGTTTTCAAAACTTTGACAGTAGGTCACAAGTAGAGGTCCAGATGCAAAAGAAATCGCAGTTTGGGGTTTTGTTTTCAGAGAAATCGTGGGGTGACAGTAGAAATGTTTCTGCTTTTCTGACTGATAGAACGTTTGTTTGTGAACATTCGAAAAGATGCACATTGAGGGAAACATGGCAACCATGGAATGTTCAGGTCCCTGCTGAGAACAGGTCTTACCTCAGAGTTCCATCAGGTCCAGAAACAGTCAATTAAAAACAACTTTATGAGGAATATCCATCATGTGACTAAGACATAAGCTCGAATAATAAAACTACATTTTGTCTCACTGTCTCCTGTCATGTTTGGGAGACATGTGACCTGCCCAGGGGTCAACCACAAATGAATTCTCCTCTCAGACCTTTTACAAAACACTGTCTTATAATATAGAAATGCATGTTTGCATGGAGCTTTGAAGGCGTCAGGTTGGACACTGTCCTTGGTCCTATATGGTCCTCCAGTGTCCACAGGTTGACAGCATGTGGTCCTGATGTTTTTCAGGTTTCCTCCATTGTTGTGATGCATTTATACAAACAGGAACCACGATTTTCAGAATAAGTGACACAAACATCAGTTTGAAATAAAATGAACAATTCCTGGGAATCTGCATCACCAACAACCTGACATGGTCTTCACACATCTCCAACCTGGTGAAGAAAGCTCATAAACATTTAAAAGTTTTTACAGAGGAGGATTAGAAAGCAAACTTACATGGGATGTATACGGTCCAGGACAGAAGGGCTCTACAGCGGGTGATGAAAACCACCCAGAACATTATTGGTACCATCTACTGAGCATCAGTGATATTGGTGAGAAGAGGAGCCTGAGAAGAGCTATGGGGATATTAAAAGACAAAACCCACCCAGCCACAACCTGTTCACCCAGCTGCTGTCTGGAAAGAGATACAGAAGTATCAGCTGCTGAACCACCAGACTTCAGAAAAGCTTCTTTCCTCTGTTTGTGAGAATCCTTTATTCATCCTACCCTCTATGTACCCTCCACATATAATAACGTTTGACTACAGCTACATTTAGTTACAAAAGCCTTTGTTGTACAATGACAATAAATGAAACCTTGAACCTTGATAACCTATTTTTTAAGGCCCCTGGTGATCTGGGGCCCCGTAATAGTTACCTAACTTTTAGTTGGTACTACATCTTCAGAGATGGGGCAGTGGGAAAGACAACAGGGTGGCAGTAGGTTTCTCACAATGACTTCACACTGGATTGACAAGGTGACAAGTATTTAATTGTAAATCAAGTGTTAACATGTGTATCATCAATACTATAAAAAACAAAGACATTAATCATACAGAAACTATTAGTACATGCTGAGTATAAAATACAAGGAGGGAGGTTGACACAGAGGATCAGGATACAGAGCAGAGAAACAGGGACTGTCTGACCTGCTGCATGGGATCAGAGTCAAAGGGATTTGGACTGTGGAGGGTTTGGGGTCACTGGGGAGGATTGGTGGCTTCAGAGGGAAAATTACATTTTGAAACCAGTTAGTTCAGCCATTACTTTGAAAAAAGGAAGATGTAGCGACAAAATCATGTGAGACCAGTGCTAAGACTGATTATGTTCAAGTATTCATAATAATTTCCACTATTACTTCACACTGTTTCTGCTAAAATATTACCATGGAGCCTACGCTCACTCAATATTATGCAACAAAGTAACAGAAAGGAGTCTACTCATCTTCATTTATCCATGGAAGGACAGCTGAACATGCTTTACCATCTGAACAATAACCATCGATTAAATCAAATCAGGTGTAATCCTGCTACATGAGTAGCACTCAGACCGTTTTCATGTCACAGTAGAAGAAGTATAGGTGTACCAAATAAAATGAATATGTGCAGTATATGTGGGTTTATTTAGATAAATGATTACATATTACATGTTTTTTTCTCCCCCAGAGAAACTCTCAAGTTCTCTCAAAGGTTATGTCTTGGTCATGATAGCTATCTAGCTGTAAAGTTAATAGGAACAGAATCAAGGTTTGCACAGGCATAAAAGTGAGACCTGAACCCAGTCCACGCCAGCACCTTCAAGACCCAAACTGACTGAACCTGACTGTGCTGCCAAATTTCAGAACCAAACCCAAGACCCAAATCTATATTTGCCTTATTTCATCTAAACTGCCCATTAGCTGCTGGGCTACACTGGTGATGCTGCTTTTCAACGCAGAAACATTTGACTTTGAAACGATCACGCTGTCAAATCACAGTGCAGGAAACGGCTTGTTGCATTGCGACGGGGAAGCAGCAGAAAGTCAAAGCAGTTTAAAAGTGAAGGTGCCAGCAGACAATTTAACTCGACGTCTGTACACAGAAAGATTGAAATCTATTAAAAGGTGCTTTGGAATAGATTTGCTAAAAATTAATTTCATGTTATGTTATGCTGTCCAAACTTTCTTAAATAAATCTGGCTACACTCATGAAAATGCTTTTGAGCTGGCGGTCTGTAAAAGGCCTTAATAAACTGGGTCAAACTGGACTCTAAAAGCTGTCTAAGTCAACATTACACACACGCTGTTGTTAAGCTGCATCCTTCTGTCTCAACGGGCTGTGATGGAGCCATCAAGGAAAATTTTATTTTCATCACACATGATGGCAAAACCAAGGCACAGATGGTCAAACTTCATACCTTTTTCATACAATATAGCTCCAGCTGCTCAGTGGCCACTAGTAGATCACTGGTAGCCTTTATGAATGTACAATGCATAACAGAAAGACATGCTTGAAATCCTTCCTTGAATACAATCTTTAAAAATGTTTTATCTTTGGAGTATCTGCATAATACATGCAGAAACATAGTAACTATGACTTCAGCAAAGGAGGAAGTCAGGTGACTTATTATGGAGAGCGACATAGTTCATGTTAGAAGGACGACGAGGTGGTTGGATGGGACATACAAACAGGACTTTCACCCAGGAGATCGCTGTTCACATTCAGTGTGAAACCAAAAGTAAAATCTTGACTTATTTTACCGTACGTGTTATGTAATGTACGTACTTACTATCGACAACTATCTCAAGTTATGTAATACGTACTTATTTAACCCAAACCACGATCATTTCCCAAACCTAACCAGATAGTTCTGTGCCTTGCCTACAGTTGTTTTGTTTCAATCCACAATGCTAACTTTCACTTTGACAACGTGGTAGGTTCAGTTTGGCCCATCTGAAGCATGAGAATGGTAGAGATAACCACTGATAACGGCCATTGAATCAGCTGATAATATTTAAAATGGGTGATTGCCTACAGCAAAATTCCAATTTTCTAGAGAACACTGATGCTGACCAAACTTAATTAAAGTGAAGTGACAATGAAGACTGTTCTCCCACTAATGTGAATACATTTGTAAATGCACTTTTCCTCCATTTGGCCCTTTCAACTTTTTTTGAACCTCTAGTAATTTACTAGTCAGTACAAAATGTCATATCTGAGCAAACCCAACCACTGCCAGCAGCTTTGCTCAGAGATACAACACACTTCAAACTGTCAATCCGAGAGGCAGTGAAACACTTCTGATACTCTTAAAAGGGTCACATGTAGAGTGGGAAGGCAAATAGTTCAGCCACTTGTCATCTGACCACATTTAAGGCAGAGTATTTCTGTCTGTTCTGAACAGTTAAAAGCATGTCTACACAGACAGAGGCCAGATGTGATTAACTGTACAAACGGGGATTATGGCACCGACGATTATCTTAAACCAGACTTCTCCCACAGTTCAGAGCAGAGGGCCCAGTGCACCCCTACGCCACGGAGGTTTATTATTATCATTATTATAACTGTTGCGTCTCATCCACACAATCCTTTGTTTTCATTAATGCAAGCAGCACAAGCTGTCAAGATGGTTCCTATAATATTTTTTATATTGCTGTGCATTATTGCTATATTTGATGTGTTTAGGCAGGAAGGTTGGATTTAGACATGAGTGACTACTATGCTGGAAGTGCATTTCAAACGTCTTGTACAAAACCATTTTCAAATGTTATATTGGCTGAATTCTAAAAGCATAAATTGGTTTCCCAAGACCAACCACATCAAAAATAATACTTTGAATCTTGCATTGGATCATAATGCAACAGGTGCAGTGCAGTAGCCTCTAACAAAATTAAAATAAAGAATAATAAATCTGTCAAGTCAAAATTGTTGAAATGAAATGGAAATATATACATTATTTCTATTAATGCCCAATGTTTTAATTGGGAACCGGATGCCTAAGCTGCAGTTCTTAGATGGTAACAGGATAAAATCCACTAATAACTCTAGTTTATAATTCAAATGTATTATCCTATCCCTAACCTGATCTTGCTCAGTGAAATGTTAAAAAGAGCCTTGATCATGATCAATGAGCACACCTTCAGCTGGTAGATGTTATGCTGAAGTCAAGTAATAAACAGAAGCCAATTACTTCAAAACATTTTAGTAAAAGAGATGGATGGACATTTTCTTTTTGTTTTGGCACTTAAATGTGGACATTTGTGTTTGTCAAAAACTTTCAACACATAAACGGCATCTTCAATTTTCTACTTTGAATCACATTAGAACACATATGACCTAAGCAAGAATGACACACTGCATTGACAAATATTTGTGGACATCTATAGAAAGTATGAGGACACCCGAACATTTCACTCTGGTTTCGGTCCTTCCACCAGATGTTGGACCTGGCTGCTGGAGGGGATTGATCCCATTCAGACACAAGAGGATTAGTGAGGTCCAACACTGATGTTGGGTGAAAGGAATGGGCTGTCCACATACTTCTGTCCATAAAGAGTACTATTTATATAGCCGATACCAAGATGCTTAGACACCATTGTGATAATTGTATATGTTCCTCTCATTATGCTGCCTGCTCTCCTACTCCCCGTATATGTCACCATCCTTCCAGAAAAATATATATGAGCTCACATATTTCCATATTTGATGCATTTCTTATGTATTGTAACTTGATTTCTCATTTAAAAACAATCCACTAGTTTGTCCCATACTGAAAAAAACAAACGGAAAAACTATAAGAAAAAAAATAAAATTCTCCATCTTGGTTTTTACTTGAGGAAAAAAAATTATAGCTTTCTTTTTTTACATCCCTTAATGTGAGTAGGAGCAGGAGCAGGAAGGAGGAGGCTGATGGAGAGATCAGAGGTGGCTGTCTGATTCACACTTGTCAGCACATCCGTTCTCCAGTGGCCAGGTGGACAGTCCCAGTTCACTGAAGTTCATGTTGCTCTCATTGAGCCGTCGTACACGGTAGGTTTCATAGTGGATGTCGTGTGTTACGTCTTTCAGGTCCTGCAAGTGAGACCTTTGCAAAAAAAAACACAAATACTCATTTCATCAATCTTACTCAGACCAATATGCAATTCTGGAAAGTCCCAATGCCCCAGGGGTCCTTCTTAGCAACTGATACATTTTACATTTATTTTATGTCCAACCAGTCAGGTTGCAGTTTACATCCATGTCTGTCCAAATGTCATCACTTCATTGTTTGACATTTGTATGAAATTGTCAATATAAGCATTGAATTCTCCTAACATTGATTTTTGGCTGAACATGTTTTGTGAGTTCACTGTGACCTTGACCATTGACCAACAATCCAAAACAATTCATCCTTGAGTCTACATGGATGTGGACTACATGGGACGGCTATGAGGTCATGTTACTTTAACCTTTGACCTCCAAAACCTGATCAGTTCATCCTTGAGTTGGGAAGTTTGTGTCAAATTTAAAAACAATTCGAGGTGAATCATCTGGGATTCACCTCGCGCAAAAAACAATTTTCAAACGGTATTAAAGGAGTGTATGTTGAAGTTCATGGGATTTATTTTGTTTTGTTGTTTTGTACACAGTGAGATCACATGATGACATCTGAACCAGATCCATTGCCTAATGAAGATGTTCATGATGAGAAGGCTCTCTATGCTTTCAAGGCTTCTGAATACTATAACTAACTGTATGTACGACGCATCGTCCACCAGCATCTAGAGATGAGACTGCTTCTACTGAAGTGGCCCCCCTCAGAGACGGGGTGAAAAGCTCGCTTTCACAGTTTCCTCCTGACTGCATCCCACTGCCTCTCTCCAACTAAGCTGTGTCTTTTTCTTTGTCGTCTCAACACAATGTTTTGAACGAGGATATTATCATGCACTTGCTGTGGTCTCCTGAGAAAACTGACAGAAGTAGTTGGAAGAATTGCACAAATGTTTGGACACTGCAGACTTACAACACTTGAACTTCAGAGTGGGCATGTGTATAAGTGTGTCGCATAACACCTCAATGACTTTTAAAGAAACTCTAGAGGGAGCAGTATGACATGCAATACAAGGGTCCTTGAAAAAAGGTTTTGCAAATTTATTATAAATTCATGATGATCGTTCCATAGTTTCTCTCCAAAGACAAAAGATCACATTTAAACATCATGATGACCTTTTAGTTCACCTTGGCCTTTTAGTTCACCTACTGAATGGAGCTTGAACAAGTCATGATGTAACTTAATGCATCCTCCATATGTTTACATTGACCGTACATGCAGGACTGTGCTGTACGCTGGCCGCTAACAGCTAAAGCTACTAGATTAGTTATAATGTAGAACTATCAGGGACATTTGCTATCGTCCCCGAAACGACAGGATACTGTTAGTCTGGAGCCATGATCCCTGCTACCTATGGTACCTGGAGTACAGTAGAAAAATTAGGACCGTAACGTTCAAGAACTGAGGTTATTTTGACTGCAAAAAAATGAGCCGGAACATGCTTTTAGCTGCTGTCCTTCAAATGACCCTCATCTAGACCATTGTAGTGGTCCCTTACACATTACACAACAACATTTATGGTTCTTACAAATTACTCTCATATCCCATCTCTTTTATGATGAACTAAGTGTAGCAGCCAGTCAAACTCACCTGATGAGTAGATCTCTCAGGTTGGCAAACTCACAGTGCGCCACGTTTTCAACTGTGGAAAAGAAAAGTTTATTTTACCTTTGACCTTTGAAAGCAGCCATTTACATAGAAGTAGACTCGTTAAAAGATAAGTGTCCTTGTGTCGGACTAATCAGGAGATTTGCATATCTGTATGTTTAAATAAATATTTGGTAGCAATTAAAAAGGTGTTTAAAATGTGATCGTACACAAAGGAAATTATGTCAATGTAGATCTTCTGCTGCGTTATACTGTGACACAGGCCCTTCTTACTACGTTTCTGCTTTCTTTATTGACTTGTTCTTACTTATTATCTCCACCATTTGTGAGTGTGCACCTCTGTGTCTATCCACGTCTAATCTCACTTTTGTCTCATAGAAATATGTGTAACGACCTCTAAGCAGCACATTACATGGTGGTGATGTGTTCAAATTGCATGTCGGTACCACAAAAACAATGCCCATGCCTAGACCTAAGTCTATGTGCTTTTTTAAAGCACATCACCACTGTAGTGATTAATGGTAAATGGATTCTCTTTATATAGCTCCTTCCCAATCTTCCTACTACTCAAAGTGCTTCACACTGCATGTCAACATTCACACACACATTCACACACCGATGGCAGAGTCTGCCATGAAAGGTGCAACCTTCTCATCAAGATCTAATCTAAATGGTCATTTACGCACACACTCACACACAGCACATCCTTTAAGAGCATTTGGAGTTCAGTGTCTTGCTCAAGGACACTTCGACATGCAGTCTGGAGGAGCCGGCAATTGAACCGCAGATCTTCCGATTGGAGGACGACCTGCAGCACAAGCTACCCTACTGTTAACAGGTCGTGGCCGTTTCACATATTACTGTGAAATCCCGTTGGCTGCAGCACACTACATGATATTTCAGAAACACACCTTTAATCACCTGTTCTATCTTGCAATTAACTGCCTGCTGACAGCCCTCTGTCTGGACCAAAATAACATTCTTTACCCCCAAAACAGGGCTAGTGCAAAACAATGAAAAAAGCCAGGATTCTGGGTCCGTGTTCCAGTAAACCCAACCTTTAGTAACCAACCGGCTTTCACATGAAAACAGCATTTTTAAATGGAGATGGCCTGCTGTAGATGTAGTAACATCTAGCATACATGTGAACAGAGGGTTAATATATGATTGGAGGAAATATCACATATTGCTGTCATGGTTAGAGGGAGCTGCTATAGTCATTACAGCCTAGCTGTACATCTGCTTTACAAAATAAGATCACAATCTGTATACAGCTGCATGCATGAAGTAAATGTTAATATGAGGTGCAAAGTGATGCTTTACCTTCAATGATTCCCCACTTTGTTTTACGACCCAACACCTTGTTTCCATTCACCTGGTGCTCCTTGTCTGTTCCCACCACAGCAAAGGGAATACTTTCCTGGACACACAACATGAACACGTCTCAGTCAGGCTCATTCCTTACTTTTGGAAATCACTTTAATTTATAAATGTCAATCCATCCTTCCAGTATCCCTAACCGTTTATCCTATTCAGGGTCACAGGGAGCTGGAGCTGATCCCAGCTGACACAGGGCTGACACATCCACACTAACACTCACACCTACCGGCAATTTAGAGTCATTAATTAACCTCAATAATTAAACCACTTGGACTGTGGGAGAAAAAAACCCATGTTGAAATAATCGTTTTCAGGAATTATGAGCAGCTTGTATATTTGACCTTGATCCCAACCTCCTTCTCATTGAGTGTATCCAAGTTCCCCTCCAAGTACAGTGAACAAGCAGACTAGGGTTTGGGTTAACACTAGTGCTGTATAAACTAAATAAAGGTTTAAAAACTACATTTTGACACAGGGTCTGTCTAAAAGACAGGGCAACAAGATTAGCTGGTGAATTGTAATGAGCAAACCAAATACAATAACACATAAAAAATGCTTCGTTGGTACCTCATGCTGACAAAAAAATAATAAATGTGATTGAACTGTGTGATCTGCTGTCACATAAGATTTTCACTTCTTGATTAAAGCTACTACAGGAGCTTTCATTTTCTGTTGATTTGGCGGCCCTTTGTGGACAAAAGCAGTAGTGTTTCAGAGCATCAGATCCTTTTTGAAAACCTCTCATTTTAGAGCAGCACAGGCTCCCTGGTTCAGTCCTTGTGTTGGTTCTCCTGTGCCTCCCTTACATCCAGCGGGCCCAGTACTACAGCCTTGGCCTCCAGCACAGTGGTCTGAGTGTTGGCTCACAGCGGAGCAGCGAGGAGACGCTGCTGCCGGGTTCTGTGCTCTCCTTTTCACATCATATCTCCAACTGCAGGTCGAAGGCTGCAGTGATGTCGCATCTGGGTCTGTCCATTGTGGACTGGTCTGTGCTGGATCTGGGTCTGTCCACGGTAGACTAGTCTCTGCTGGAGGCCCTGCTGGAGTCTGAGCTGAAGGAGTTTCTGGTGAACTTGCATGATTTCTTCTGATTTTGGACCCGGTAACACCAAGGACAAGCATGAATACTAACTATATAGAATTTGACAATCTTCTCGCTGATTGTCTTCTTTTCCTTATGTTGGTCATATAGAGGCATCAGTTTTAATTTGAGACTGGTAACCAGTTAAAAGATCCTTGTAGTAACGTTCACAAATCTATATCTCGTAGAATGAAGAGTATTGAACGACAATTCTTGCTGTGACTCAATGACAGGAGAGGAGAAATTACCCTGATTCTGTCGTTGATGATGCGTTCTTCGGGATCCTCATCATACTCTTTCTGGGGGTAAACACGAATCCCATTGGCTGCCAAGTCTTGCCTTATCTGTCAAATGTTAAACACAGGTCAGACGGTTCTAATTGATTGGTTTGCACTGAAGGTTACATGTTAAGGCAGGAAATATGTGGGCTGAGCACATGCATGATTTCAGGCAGTGTAGTGAAGATGTGCTGCTTTTTTGTATGATCAGAACACCATTTGAAGGACACCCAAGGGTTCTATAGAAAACCAGCTTTACTTTGTGTGTGCGTGTGTTCCCTCACCCTCTCTTTGAACTCCTGTCTCTCCTCAATGGTGAGTGTGTCGGCTTTGGCGATGACAGGTACGATGCTCACTATCTTCCCCAACCTCTTCATGAACTCAACATCGATGGGGCGTAGCCTGGAAACAAACACAGATCTCTGGTCAGTTTGGACAGTTATGGAGGTCTATGGAACAGTGTAAAAAGGTGCATTAAGTGGACACCATCATTGTCAAAAGCTATTTCCAGCCATGCTAGCATTTAGCCATGAATCTATTGCATTGTCCATCTGTCAAACTGCCTGTCAGACAGTCCACCACTTTGGTCCAGACTTAAATATCTCAACATGAAATTTGTTACAGGCATCCATGGCTCCTAGACAAAGACCCCATGATTTTTCCGCTATGACCAACATGAGGTTTTGTGTGAAATGTCTTTACAACTATTGGATTGGTTGTCATAAATGTTGCCTTAACAACACCTGAGCTATTGACATTTTGAGTAAATGCCAATTTCGAGACTAATTCACAGTGTGGTTATTGGAACCCGATCCCAGGGAGGTGTCCCATTGTTATTAATCTATTTTAAAAATCCCATTGATATTCAGAATTTAATTAATATCAGTAATTTAAATTCACGGTGGAGACGTGAGTGAGAGTTGGAGAGATGAGTGTCGGTGTTGTCACAGTTTGTTGCGTTGGAGTTCAGAAAGTGAAGCTTATTGTTTTCTAAAAGATGTTTATGTCATGGCTGAATATTTAGCTGATTTCAGAACCAGACTTGTTTAGACAGAATAGAAAGCAGACGGGATCAAGAAAAGTATTTTATTTCCATAATGTTGTCAGACACTTCTAACACCAATCTGAGCTGTCAGAGAAACCAACCAGCTCTTTACTGGACGTACATTGATGGTGAGGAGTTTCTCTGAGAGATGACATTACAGCCTGTTTAGTGTCTGTCCTCTGCAGCGTTCTCCCTCCATATAGGGATGAATTAACGTAAACACAGCAATTGCACATGGTAGTCTCCTATGCAGTAATGACACATGGCCAAAAACGTTACCTGGATGTAATTGCTGTTCTGTAAGTATTTGCCACTGTCGCTCTGTATCACTATGTCATTGAACGTATGTGAACACAGTTATTGTGGGGAATGTAATTAAAGCATGAAACAGCCTGATCATGTCCATTACTGTAACTGATAGCTGGTCAACCTTCTCTTTTGGATGTTATTTCACTCATTTGACAATGTCTACAGCTCAATGTCTTTATCTATTTTACATCAAGACCACTTGATGCCATTTAGACTCAAACTGACAGCAAACAGTGTTGACAGATAGCAGAGATGAGAAAAGAAATAACACATTTCACTGGAATGGCCCTTGAATGTTCTAAGTGATGTGATCTAATCATAATTCCACACGTTTTGTGAATGAAACTTGTGACTGAAAGATACTGAAATCAGTCAGGGAGCCTTGTGTTGGTGCAGAAGTATGATGTGAATGCGTTCTGACCTGTGTCCGGTGGCAGGGAGGAAGTAGATGCAGCAGTGGATTCTGCTGTCTGGGATTCTCCTCTTGCGGTTGATATGAAGCTCCTCTCTCAGGTATTTCTCGTACTGCTCGTTGACGTGCTTCACTATGGGTTCCCAGCTGGAAAGAATCGCTGAGTCACTGCAATATTCTGGGTTGGTATTATTCATTATTTTCTTATTGTTAATGACTAAAATGAACAACCTTAATGTTCATATTTTTTCATCACCCCAAGCCTATCAGTTCCTACTGAAGACATTAATCTTTAAAAATATGTAATTCCATTCTAACAAAGGCTTCGTCATTTCCTAAAACAACTGGAAAGTATTTTAAGCAGTGTATTAATACATATCAGTGCTCTTGTGAGTATTTGTGGAGGCAGGATGGTATTTGAGGGATTGAGTCAAATTAAACTACAGTGTGTGTGTGTGTGTGTGTGTGTGTGTGTGTGTGTGTGTGTGTGTGTGTGTGTGTGTGTGTGTGTGTGTGTGTGTGTGTGTGTGTGTGTGTTCATGGTAATGGAGGACCCAGTGGTAGGACGGTAGGGACCCCACCAATAACCAGTATCACTACTGGATTGTCCCTAACAATATTTTTTATTAAAAAACTGCTCTAATACAAATTTGCAAGAAGATCAGATAAACCAAACTGTGGAATTCTACTCTTTCAACTATGGTGCAGTATTGGGGCCAGAAAATGAATCAGATTAAAAAAAACAGAGCAAATGAAATCAGTACGAGACAGGTAGCCCAGTGTCTCTGGGTCTCACTCGCTGATAGACAGCTTTAAAGTCTGTCTCCAGACTCCAAGAAGTTTCCCGCTGAAAAGTTTGAGAAGACAATAAGCCAAACAATGGAGGGATTTACGCCTGATCAGAAGTGTTTCAGTTAGTTTCAGATTTCCACCTCTGATGAGGAGCAGCAAACTGCCGCTTCCTTCCTAAACTCTGACTCGTCCAAACACACTGCTCTGTGCCTGTCAGCTGGTCCGAAGCATATCAGCAGAGCAATAACATCATGCACAGCAGGACGATTTATCTTGACTTATTAGGACTTAATTCAAACTTATTCTCATAATGTTACTTTGTCCTCATATATATATTTCTTTTTTTTCTCGACGTCTGAAGAACACAGACATGTGGGAAATGTTTTCAATGTGTAGAAAAGCTTTGAACATGAGCAGGAATCTTGCAAGTGAATTTTAGTAAAAAGTGTTCAGTGACACAATGAGTATTCAATATGCACTTTATTTTCATATACTTTGGCATTTCAGTTCAGTGTGATCTCTGCTGAGGGAGTTTGTGCAATACAAATCGCTTTTAAAGTAGTTTAGATACAATTTGTCCACTGAGTTTACAATATGTTATGTACGTATTTGACTATCCAGGTGGTACACAGCAAGTTATATTTTCAGCTCTATTTTTCATTTTCAAGAAGCTTTCCTATCGTTAGCTGCTTGCCAATACACAGCCCTAATGACTCTGTTCGGGTTTCTGGAGTTTAGAGCCGACACAGCAACGCGTATCACTCTGCTTATTTTTTTTCTGATTGCACTGACTCAATAATCAAAATTTAAAGAGGTTTTTAAAAAATATCTTTATTCTATACTGCATTTTGCCGATACATATTATCTGAAACTACAATTAAAGCAATTCTAGTGGCACGTGTGGGTCAAGGTAACATGGGTGCTCATGTGCAAACACACTCACAAACAAATCAATACTACTCTATGAGACAAAAATATATATATTTTGCACGTAAAAACCCAACCGACCCTACTGTATCTGCATGTACTGTCATAACTGTGGTTAGTTGGTGCACTGTACTATAAGGCTCAGTCATGTTTGGGTTTCTTCTAGATAAAACCACATTTCCCATTCACTTTGTTGCTTTCTTGTTTGCATTACAGTAACTGAACTCAATTATTCATAAATACTATAGCAGCTAGATGTGGAATGCTTCTCGTCTCCATCCTCCTACAACTCACCAGTTGTCGTTGTTGATTTGGTCTCCAAATCCTGGGGTGTCGATCACTGTCAGCTTCATCTTCACCCCCTTCTCCTCAATCACTGACAGAGAAGAACAGAGGAACAGAGTGCAGTAGTTAGAATTCAGAACATTAAAGTCATTTGAATCAAAAGTAAGACAGATTTCCCATTGAAGAAACACCAAGGAACACACACAGATACTACGGGAAGCTGGTGTGAACCGTCTCTGTCATTTAAACATGTGCTGTTGTGTCTTACACAGATCACATAATATTGTTCAGCAGGATCAGTTGTGTAAAGCATATACTGTGGAACCACAGTGTCATGGTTTCCAATCCATTCTAGGATCCCACAGTGTGTTTGTGATGGCCCTTTAGGAGCACACAGGGATTACCTCTGAGTTGAAGCATGAAAGCACATATCTGGAACTTGATCATTTAGATTTTCACTAACCGGCAAAAAAAGTAACAATTTGTAGCTCAGCCAGTGAACAGACCAGTACAACACTGGTTCAAACAAATTGAACCAGAGATGAAGAACTAACTAGTATTATTTTGTGCTCGAGAAAATACATGTGATTGCTGAACTGCTGGTTATCTTTATTTTTTCTGTAAAGCTGAGTTATGGGTCCAGCTAGAATACTCTAAACCACTGGTTCCCAACCTGGGGGCCAGTGATTCACAGGGGGTCATGAGGCTTTCTTTATTTTTAAGAGTGTAATACAACTGATATACTTTTGGCCTATACCTCAACATTTCATTTATTTACGTGAAGACAACTTAATGAGATAGTTCTTTCTAGTTTGGATTATTATTTAAGATATCAACAGTATAAGGGCATGGTGATGACCTGAACACAAGCTATATTCACAGAGCCTTTACAGTGCCGGGGTGCCCTTCCAGTAGAGAAAACAAGATACAGTACCCTGTAGGACACTGGATTGCAACCTCAGGGCCCCAACCCCTGCTAGGAGCTGCCAAAACTTTAAGGGGGTCGCAAGGCTTTCTTGATTTAAGGGGCGTAAGACAACTTAAAAAAAAGAAAAAAAGTACATTTGGCTTACATCTCAGCATTTTATAAAAAGATTTTTTATTAAATTTTAAGTTATAAACAGGATAATGTCTATATTCATAGAGCCTTCCCTCTCTGTTACCAGCCTCATCCTGCATTAGAGAAGTACACAGTTAAAACACCCAAAGAGCTAATAGGATTTTGGCCAAGGGTCAGGGAGAAGAAAACTCTGAATTTGTCTATTAAGTATTTATTATTATACAAAATTCAACTACAAACAGACAATTGTATCAAAAGTTCCTAAAAACAACAGGAAAACTCATCTCTGATGGGATATTAACAGGAAATAAACTGTTCAAAATGTATCCAAATCGCTTGTTTTACACAAACTTCCTGTAGTTATTGCATTCAGTTTTTAGGTTACAATTCATCATTGTTATGCACTGTAATTTTTTTTGCATTTAATATAATATAAAAAATATTCATAAAATATGTCACTTATTTGTTATGAATAATAATAAAATATATTGTGTCTGTTATTCATTATTAGTGTTAATTCGTTATGTGTTTTGGGGACATGCATTTGAGATAATTAAATAGCTTTTTTTCAGTGAACAGTGAACTTTCTAATGGGCTTTACAGTTGCTGAAGGGGTCACAACTGCTTTTTACTTCCTCAATTCTACTAGATTTATTGACGGTGACGCCAGCATGGCCTCAGACTGAGTTTTGGGAAAGGTGCAGGAGTAACTGCAGAAGTTTAACTCCAGCTATGAAGATTCAGGATTTTTTACAGAACCAGAGCTGGTAGCCAGAGACGATGAGACTGTAAACAACCTCTCACTTTGTTCCTGAACCTGTTGATAGATGTCAAAACTCTGAAATGGATAATTGTCTTCACTAACAAATGGATGAGTATAACCATATACTGTAAAATGAAATGTCAGCTCTCAGAAACACAGACCTGAGATCCAGTTTCATTCTGACTGTGGAGTGGAGGTAGGCCTCACTTCCTTATTGAACATACTCCCTGCACTGTGGTCCAGAGCTATAGAGCTTCCTATTGATCATGGAGAGCTCTTTGACATTTTGACTTTGGCCAACGTTCAGGTCTAGGTTCTGCACTGAACAACACAGCTGCATGTCAGACCCACCCTTTCTCTACTGCACCATCAAGTCACCATTTTCACATGTAATTAGGAAATATCACAACCTATTTCCAGAAAACAACTTGGAACCTTCCCACCATCAAAAGATTACGTTGCCTAGAGCAGGCAGCTCCTGGAAACAGAGCCGCTCTCTGCCTCATACCCTTCTGGTGTCGAGGAGGACAAAGCAAAAACATGAGTCAAACCAAACCTGACCCAAACATTGACCAAACCAAACCTATAGTGGCTGGACTAAATGCTAAATACTCACAACGACAATGCTAAAACTACTGATGTTTAGTAAGTTATCTTAAGTAAGTTAACTGCCATCATCTTAGTTCAGCATGATAGCATGCAAACACTTGCTAATCTACGTTATAATTTGGTAAGAATATACAAGTGCAGTCTGGTTCTCCTGTTGTAATTGATGTGATGTCACCAATGACATTAAGTTTTAGTGTTCATTTCATCCATGAGGACTCCACCAACGTCTCCCACACATATGTCAAAATCTCTTCCAAATAAAAAACTTCAGCATATCATCTTACAGTAAATTACGTTAAATACGTTATTTTACAGATCAGAACATTAAAGGTATTAAATATTAAAGGTATAGTTTGGGTGTTTTGATGTGTGGTTGTATGAGGTACTCCTACATAATCACTGTACTACAGTAGATGGGAGCAATAATTGAGTTCTCACCGAACTGGGAAGCTGCTATGGAGACTATGGAGAAGTAGCTCAAGCTGGGAGGGCTGCTTGGGTCAAGAAGTGAAAGGAAAGGTGATATGAAAGTAGGATGTGAGAGCTATTTCTATCAGGCTTAACGGCTTCACACTAGCCTCAACTAATGTTATTATTGTATAAGGAAGAGCAAGACAGAGAAAACATACTGTAAATACACACACAAACACACCTACCACACTATAAAGCTCTATAAAGCCAAAAAGGTCACGCACCTCCTTGTCTTTAGGAGCTGTAGAATTGTTTTGTTTCAGTGTGTGTGTGTGTGTGTGTGTGTGTGTGTGTGTGTGTGTGTGTGTGTGTGTGTGTGTGTGTGTGTGTGTGTGTGTGTGTGTGTGTGTGGACTCACCGTGGCTGACTGAATGCAGCTTGACTGTTTTGGAGATCTTCTCTTCGTAGTTAGGCGTGCAGGACTTCCGGCTGACTTTGGACTTGAACAGAGTGTTGACCAGCGTGGACTTACCCAAACCGCTCTGACCTGCATACACATAGAACCAATGCTTTTAACCATTCAAACCAAGTGTGTGTAAGAGTGTGTTGTATTTAAAGTTCTTTCAATACCGATACCATTGTGGGGAATTCCTCTGATACAGCCTAAAACGTTGGATCTGATATCAGCCAGTACACAAGTCTACACCGATCTGATATCACATGATCATATCATTTATAAGCTCATTCAGGCTACACAGGAAAACCAACACCAACACGTGTCCAATGATGTCCATGTATTCTGCCTGAACAGTACTGAGCATGTGCAGCTCTCAACAAAGATGAGACAGAAGAAGAAACAAGTATTGCAATATAATAAAATTGATGATGGAAATAGCTAAGGAGTCTTCTTTCTCATCTCTGTGGAGAGTTACTCGTGTAGTGCTGATGGTAGGTGCTAGTGGAGAGTGTAACATTAGCCAGAGCTAGCAAAATGTCAGGAACAATATTTTACACTGGAAATTCCCAGCAGTAAAATAGTGGCTTGAATAACTCTGGCAGGCTTTAATTTCAATGGGTGACACTAATGTTGCAAATATAATAATATAATAATAGTAATAATAATAATACAGATATATATATTTTTGGAAGACACTGGTATTGGATTGGTACTACTGCCTGATACGCAAGTTCAGATAATTGAAAAGGTATCGGAAGGAGAGCTGAGAACAGCTCTGGTTGTGTTTATTTCTGCAATGCAAACTCTACCAACTATCGGGTCAATGTTGGATTAATATGAGAGATACAACTCAACTCAAATCCACTCAAATGGTTCAACACACAGACAAAACCAGCCTCATGTCATGACTGGCAGCAAGACTTCATAAGCAGTATATGTGTTGTTTGTGTGTCACATTATTGTCACATGCAGGTATACTGGGAATGCTGTCTGTTAGTGTGTCCGTATATTTTAAACTAGAAGGCCTTTTTTTTACAAAACTATTTTTTGATTCAAGTGACGATGTCATAGCAGAGATGGCAGACATCCACTGGTTACCTGCACAAGCATGAGACCAGTGAGGCTTCAGCAAATATAAATGTTTTTGTGAAGCAGTGAACATCCGACTGGATAAATTAGATGCGGATTATACTGCAGGAGGTTTGTGAGAGCTTGTAAATCAATGTTTTCATTTCGTTTTTTTGTTAAATGGCTGTACCTGGACCGTGGACGTGCATCCTGCTACGGCCCTGCTGACACCGACTGCTACCACCATTATTATTATTACTAGTCACATTACTATTACTATTACCTGTACCATTAAGCATTTTAGCTTTACTTCCACCCTGAAGCCCTTTTGCTTTCTCGTTCTGCAGGTTTCCATGAATCGTTGTGGTACCTGGACCGTAGTCGTGCCTCCTGCTGTGAGCCGACTGACACCCACTGCTACTTCCATTATTATTATTAATCACATTACTATCCCTATTTTCATGGCTATAATTCTACTGTAATAATTGCTGCTGTTATTATAAGTAGTCTTATTATATGAATCATTTATGTCATATACATTGAATGTGTTGTATCTCTGTTATGCTGCTCATTCTGTACACATGACATCTATTGCATTCTGTCCATCCTGGGAGAAGGATCCCTCCTCTGTCGTTCTCCCATAGGTTTCTTCCTCTTTTCTCCCTGTTAAAGGGTTTTTTTTAGGGGAGTTTTTCCTGTGCCGATGTGAGGGAAGGACAGAGGATGTCGCATGTGCACAGATTGTAAAGCCCTCTGAGGCAAATTTGTAATTTGTGATTCTGGGCTATACAAAATAAACTGAATTGAATTGAATTAAATGAGGTCCCCATTAACTTTAATTCATCAAGACCTTTCTCCATCTTTTGATCCTTTAAAAACAAAGCTCTCTTCAAGAATTCAAGGTAACATGAGGTGAGTCATTGATAACAACGGTCATTTGGGGGTGAAGTATTCCTTTAAGAGAATCACTTGAAGCGACCTCCTCTCTAAGGTGTAAAAACTAAAATTAAATATTAATTATTAAGGGGCAACTTCCTGTTTTCAATCAAACAGCAGGGGAAGTGTATATCAACTGTCCGTGCGTGTGCGTGTGTGTGTGTGTGTTAATGTGTGGCAGGAAAGAGCACACAGATCAAATTCTCCAAACCACTTCCCCTCACAGAATGACACTTACTCCGCCCACACTATCACACTCTGTATGATGTGTGCTAAGGTCTGGCACCTGGTTTATATGTTTAAAGTTGGACGCCCAGAAACGTCTCAAACAAAGTCAAACTGGCCAATCCAGACAGAGGAGCGGGTCTCTGCAGATACCAACAGTCCCACTCTTTTAGTGGGTCAGAAGTGATCATTGATTCTATTTGTGTGAGCCTGATGTCGACTCATCAGAGAAGGGACCTACATAGCCTACAATGGAACTCTGAGGTGAACAGACTGAAAAGGGAATACTTTACTAATTTAACCTATCTACCCGTGACACAAATATTCTGTGACCGAATGTCGATGAGTCTGAGAACTGTGATATATTAATTTCTATATGAAATACACATAACTATAAACTATTTTCTGCCATGGCTTGATAACAGCTACTTGTTTCTTTTCCTCAACCAACTGCTATTGCTTAAATATAATAAGCAATACTTCACATTCATTGCTACCTCCACCTTTCAGAGTTTCCAGGAGCACATTAAAGCAGAGTTCTCTCAGCTACACACACTTTAATCTTCACTGGGACTCGCATGTCTGAATGGCTGACATTGTTTATGTCCACATGGATATTATGAGAGCATTCCCTTTCCAACCATTGGACAGAGACAACAAGAGGACCTGAGTAGATTTTTAGGTTTTCATCTACCACCAGTTCATAAACACAAACAGAAACATCTCTCTGATCAGACAGAGGAGGTCAGCAGACTGCACACTCTACAGACACTGTAGCCAGAGAGCACCTTCCATCAGCACAGTGATGATGGATGTGATCCCGATGTAGGCGCTGTGTGTCAGACTCACCAACCACCATGATGTTGAACTCAAGGCCGGCCTTCATGGTCTTGCGCCTCATCTGGTCCAGCACCGCCTCAATGCCCACGTAGCCAAACAGGTCAGTGCCTCGGATGAAGCTCATCTGCAGGCCTGGCAGAGACGGGCACAGCTCCACCTTCACCTCTGCCTCCAGCTCCATCTCCACCTCCACCTCCATCTCTTTCTTCATTTCTCCCTCCTCCATTCCCTTCTCCTCTTTTTCTGTCATAGGATTCTGGGTATTCATGCTGGCCGGTTGTTCTTGGCACTTGCCCTGGTCTTCTTGCTCTTGTCCCCTGATGCTTCTCTCCTTCTCCTCTCTCTCCTCCATTGGGCGGTGCAGGTCCGTCTCCAGCTCTGCAGCACTTTCTGTAGGCAAAAAAAAGAGTTCAGACATAGTTCAAACCGTTTTGGCTTTGCAGTAGCTGATAGTTTGCATTTGTAACAATAATCAGTATCTTAATTTCTACTATTTGAAAAGTGCTCTTTAGTGAACAAACTATGTAAATACTATGACTATTACACCCCCAGCACCCATCCTCTGATTGAAGGATGAGCCGCTCTGCTTCATGGCACACGGCCATAGAGAGTGTGAGAACACTGTCACAGCTGTGTAATAATCCACACCCCTGCCTTTGATACCTTAAACTTCCTAAGTTGTCGCAGAAAGAACAATCGGTGGTGGCCTTTCTGCCCGATAAGGCAAACATCAACAGTCCATTTAAGAGAAGAAGAAATGGAGGTCCCCAGGTGTTTCAAGCGTTTTACAATCCAATTGGTAACTAAGGCTGAAGCTCATCTGTGTTCTTCGGAAGTCCAAGAGCGTAAACTTGGATCTGGAGATATTTAAGGTTAAGACAAGCGGTTCGGCCCATCACAGCGGTGTTTTAACTGAGTCAGAGTGAGAAATACAAACGATAATATACAATGAGGAGACCTGTTAACATCCCTCTCTAGAACTTTGTCATGCAGCCTTGCTGGAGTAATATGATTACAAACAGTGTGTGTATGGCTCAAAGTTGGAATTCCCTCCTGTATCCTCAGCGCTCCATGCAAAGATCTCTGATCTACACACAAGACCACTGGATGTACCAACTGCTGTTCATCAATACAAATATGTACAGCAAATAACTCTCTAGAGTGTTTACAGTTTCTATATTTATATACAGATGAAACATCAAATATAACATGTGTGTGTGTGTGTGTGTGTTACTGCACGACTCAAGCAGCAGTACCATTCTATAGGGCCTTAGTCTTAGTCTCACACACACACACACACACACACACACACACACACACACACACACACACACACACACACACACACACACACACACACACACACACACACACACACACAGGCTGTTGGTTAGTGAATTTGTATATGTTTACTGCACTTATCCTATTCGTAGTAGTTTGTAGCACTTACTATATTCGTATTAGTCTGTTGCAATTATTGTTTTCGTAGTAATTTGCCTCTGCACTATACTTTTGCTCTGGTTTATGCTTTAAGATGCTTGTTTAAGAAAGGAGATGCACTTATGACTTCTGGTGACTAGTAGTTCTCTTGAATACCTATGTTGAATACACTTCCTGTAAGTCGCTTTGGATAAAAGCGTCTGCTAAATGACTGTAATGTAATGTAATGTAATGTAATGTCATTGATTAGATATAGCTTCCATGAACACATGCATCTGCATTGAGTGTATTAGAAGGCACATTCCACTATTCTGTTGAGGAGGACATGTTGTCTGAAAGGACGACAGGAAAGAACAAACATGGGCACCACAAAATATTCCACGTGTAAAAATCACACGTGTATGGATAAAACTATCGTACACATGCTCATCCACAGGGGTCAAGGAGCTCCATGTATTCACACACACTAACACACTTTCTCGTAAGTGTGTGTGCGGTAAGAGGATTGGACAGCACTGACAATCCCCCTGAGAACTTGGAGCTGTGTGTCTGTGTGCTTCCAACAAATACCTTCAAATGCAATTATGACACAGCCTTCTGGAACCAGCATGACCGGAGCATGTTTGTGTGTGTGTGTGTGTGTGTGTTACTGCACGACTCAAGCAGCAGTACCATTCTATAGGGCCTTAGTCTCACACACACACACACACACACACACACACACACACACACACACACACACACACACACACACACACACACACACACACACACACACACACACACACACACACACACACACACACACACACAGGCTGTTGGTTAGTGTTAGTCCACATGATTTAATCAGCTATAAATATCCAACTGTACCAGCATTGGAACAGAAGTAATCCCCATGAGTCAGGAGAGAGACAGAGAGACAGACAGAGTGTTTACGCATCAATTAGTTTTACACTACACTTAAGTGTTTTACTATTAAAATAATATGGATAAAGCTCAGATGGAAATGTATTTGTTGAATAAATAACGAGGTTTCAACCGTTAAAAATGGTAACTATCAGGAGGCTGTGTTTCTTGGAGTTCGACTACTACTGACTTAAAGTCAAAATATTCTCCCTGTTCTACATATATTTGTAGCATTATTATGTCTTGGGTTTGCTTTGTTGGGATGGATACATGCATTGTTTTTCACTTGTTGGAGGTCTGTGCTCTCAGAGGGCCCTTCTAGTTCTATCACCACCTATCTTTTTCAGATGAACAGAGCTGCTCATCAGAGGAATACCTCGATGAATTTGCATACTGTACGTGTAATTAGTTACAATTGGCAGTTTATTCTGCGAATATTTATTCCACCAGTTTGAGCTTTTTGATACTTCCAGCACCATATTTAAGAGTAAAGCCGGAATGAAGCGGAGGTTATCCTGCATTCTGTGAATGTTTAAAATGCACACGGTGATGAAACACAGTGGTTGCCGCAGTGTTCTAAAGAAACTATGTTTATCGAACATAGATAGACCGTTTTAAATATCATAAATACCCACATGTAGTTCCGTTTTATTCATTTCCTCATTTATCTGTGTCCCTAAACATGATAGAAATTGGCAATAAAAGAATCATACCTTGAAAAAATACATCATTTTGGCGATATCTTTGCCTAATCGGGTGCTAATTGATCAGCATGTGGTTCAATGTGTAACTGTAAAGACGTGGAGACAGACAGAGACGTGTAGTAGACAAAGTAAACCATGGAGTTTGAAGTGAGTAGAGATGCATGTGAAAAGTAAACAGTGTGTCCAACCACAGCAAAGAGAGAGACACTGTAAGAACACCAGGCAGCGTTTGTTCAGGGCCGGCAAAAACACTAATAGAAGGACAGAAGAGGGCTTTTCTTCCTCATCCAGAGCAGTGTTCCCACATCTTAAAGTACAGCAGGAATGTATTAGTAAAGAACTGCAGACTTTATCACAAACATGTAGAAGATTTCACCGTGGTGATGGGTACTGTCAAAGACAAAACTGAACAAAAACCAACTAACATCTAGCGTTTGTCTTCACTTTGGGAAAGGTTAAGATCGGCCTTCATTCCCTGGACCGATGACTCTGCAGCAGTCACAGGTATTCATCAGATCCATCTCTGATCACCATTGATGGGAACATGACACTTTGGTGGACACGCAAATTGATTGTATCTGCACCGTCAACACTTAAAATAACGTCATCTAGTCAAAAATATAGCAGCTATGTTATTGTGTCTACCATAGACAGCCTACTATGCATTCACTCATACACAGAGTTTATCTGGTCCTCGTACAAATATGAGGTAGAGCTCTGGAGAGGAGCTGGGTATGGAGGAGTATCGCAACACTGATAGGCTCTCTGGACACCGCGTCACATGAATTTATGGCTGGAGAAGCCAAGTTGAATTTTTGGAAATATCATTATTTCAAAGATATTGTTTCTTTTTCATTCATGTTGTTCAAATGAAAAGGAGGCTAATTCAACTTTAAACTTAAGTCTTTACAAACAAAAGACACAAAAATCAAACACCAAAAATTTGTCATCATGCCATTACTTCTTCTGTAAAGAACAGTAACAACGCTTTAACACTACCTGTCATCATTCACCCATTCATACACTGATGACAGGGGCCACCTGCCCTCAGGACTCTATGTAACCATCCACACACCAATGGTGGTTTTAGTGGTTAAGTGAGCTGTTATGTGGTTACACACAGCACAGTTTGCTATTGTTAAACCAGACTTGTCTCTCTGTTTTGATCCTTTATTCAACGTGGAAGCATGAGAGAAAAACAAAGATCTCTTGAAGATTTCAAGGAAAGGGGAGTGACAAATGCTAATGTTATGGTTGAAGTACTCCCTTAAGTCTTATTTCATGTTTTCCTTGATGGTTCTTTCAACATTTGCAGTTGCAATAATCCAGTTTCCCTGAAGGTGTCAACATGGATTGTGAAATAGAAGGTTTTTGCACTGAATCACACAGAACTATACTGAAAATCATCTTAGAGAGGGGACAAATGTCTCCTCGTGTTATAACATGTTTTAAACCGAAGTTGTCAGTGTTTCCACAACATCATCATGACAAAGATCAGAAGATGTTCATCAACAGGCCTCGCCCTCAGTGTTCTTTAGAGGTGTTAATGCCCTGTTGAATATCTAACATTAACCGGGGCTGGTTAAAGGGCTCACAGAGACCTTTATTGTGGACCAGCTCCGTGGTATGTCATCTATCATTACCCACACTGGGATCTGCAGGCTGATTGTGAGTAATATTTTAACTAGTGGTGTACCAGAGATATATTTCATGTGTTATCCCCTCAGCCTCAGACAGAGATGGTGTAAAGCCACAGTGAATCAGGACTGATGAGGGCCATGGAGGTGAGGATGAGGATGGGTGATACTCTGTTCCCCCACCACATCATGCCATTCTCTCCCTGTCTGTGGGGCTTCGGTCAGACTACTATGAGGGCTTAGTTGTCTAGTGTGCTCAAGTCTTCAAGCCTTTTTAGTTATGTTCACTGTTTTGTACTATGTATAGCCCGAGAAGGCAGAAGTGTAGAAATAGGAGAGGTGTGATGAAGTGCGTAAATAGAGAAAAGGCGTACACTTTTACACAGTCTCCCTATTCAGCTATTTTCTATTAACTCGCAACGTTGGTGTGATTGTGCCCTAAGAACGTGGGTTTAAAGGAACCCTATTTTCATGTTTCTGTGTCTAAGTGACTAATGAGGACATCACTTTATGAACCCGGTCCAGTATTGAGGGAGAACGCTGCAGAGGACAAACACTAAACAGGCTGTAATGTCATCTCTCCTCAACATCAATGTATGTCCAGTAAAGAGCTGGTTGTTTTCACTGACAGCTCAGATTGTTTGCTTCCATGGAATCACTGTTCAGACTGAACAGATATATACACAGAAATACATTGATAGCGACGTCCTTTGACCCAAACAACGCTGGCAACCAGATAATTTATTTAAAAAAAAAGGAAATCACGCAGATTTGTTGAACAATCTGTTCATTATCTGTTTTGCCAATTTTTTTATCAACTATAAAATGAGTTTGTAGTCTATATTAATGTAAATATAGATGGGGTTATTCTATTTATCTTTAAGAAAACATTCCAGTTTATATCAACTTAGTTCTTCTGCTGTAGTTTGGACTTACTGTTTTACACTAACAATGACATTAAAGTCACCAAATGAAGTGTGATGAGAGACACACTGGAGGAGTCAGACCGCTTATCCAGATTACCTCAACCACTTTATCTGGAACTCAAACTAAAAAGCCATAGTAACTGAAATGTTGTTAGTAATCCATCTCTATAAAGAGAAACGGTCAAAGTTGAAGTGAGTCTGCAAACTGTGATGGACGTTTAGAGAGATGAAGTTGCTGTTACCTTCATTTTCTCTTTCTAATTGTTTGGGCTTACAAGGAGGATCTGATCACTGCTTGTTTGATGTAGAGACATCACAATCAAAAAAATAAACTAATAAATGGTGTGAAAATAACATCAGTTATAGAAATACATAAAGATCAAGATGTATACATTGCAATATCTTAGGCATGAATATTGATCTTTTATTAGTCAACAGATGCATAGTTTTGTGAAGTATGGAGCACGTTACATGGATCATGCAGACACTACAGCGTTAGTCTGTGCGCTGATTTTAAAAGACCTTCGTTTAGGATGTGTTTGATTCAACAGCCGAGGCCTAACCTCCCTCCCACCCCCATCCTGACCGCCAAAGTGGACCAGTCCTGTCAGCTCTCATTGTTAGCCCAGGAGACATCCATGGGGGACGAGACACGAAAACACGAGGAAAAGATCCTACCTTCTCTCATTCACAAAAGGCCTGCTGTATGACTCCCTGGTTGTTGGTGAAGGGATGCTTCCTAAACTCCTCTTTCTGCAAACTTTTGTCCACCGTAACCGTGCTGGTCTTGCACTCTGTGTCAGTATCTCCTTCCCTCTCTCTGGTTCTCCCTGATGGCAGGAGGAGTGTGGAGGGTGGAGAAAGCGAGAGGGACAAGAGGAGCCGGAGAGAGGGGGGAGGCTGTTGGTGGCTAAAAGCAGCTCCAGGATCCATTCACATGCAAATGGCCCAAGTAGCTTCCACTAATCCCTGAGAGGAGAAGGACTACGCCTCCCCACTCCCCCCCCCTCCCCCGTCACAATCATTTACCCAGCCTTGGCTGAGCTGTCAGTCAATGTGGGATGGAGGTGCAGGGCAGCGCCAAGTGGCTCTGTAACTACAACCAAACTGTGATTCCTTAAAGGGACATCATTGGAGTACTTCCAACATGTTCACTATGGCTGAATTCTGCTCTTTTCACTTTTCATAGTTCCATCTAGACGTCCAACATTTGGGGTTTTGGTCAAGTCTCTAAAATCTCTCATCACAGTGCCCTCTTACCTTCCGGATGTGGAGAAAAATGGTGATAAGTCTATCTGGTTTCTTTTGAGCCCTGGGTTTTGCCTCTCAGGCCCTGTTCACCTGGTATCAACATGTCTGGGTGAAGTGATCACAAGTGGACGGCTCTAAGTACAAGTGTGAATGCATCATTTAGACCACATTCAGGCTACATCCACACTAATAAGTTTAAGTTTAAAACAAGGGTTTTAAAATGTATACAATCTCTGTCCACACAGGCATTTCAGCATTGTTTTCAAAATGATTTCCGTCGATACTAGCCTGCCTGAAAACAATTATTACAGGACTATTCATTTAAACTGGGCATACGGCTGCTGCTGTAAACAGGAAGTAGATTGGTTGCTTGGTTACATAAAATACAACATAGTATTATAGTAGACTTTAATAACTAAAGGTCGTGCTTGATACTTACTTACTTACTCTATATACTATAACAGACAAATTTTGTGGAAAGTTTTACAAGTTTTATTTTTTACTAGTTACAGGGCTGCTCTATCTCTCTCTCTCACACACACATCAAATGTATTTCGTGTTCATGTGTTCATTTTGGAAGTGTTCATTTATTTTATTAACGAACACTTACAAATCAAAGTTTAAAAGTTTATTGGTCAGTAAATTTGGTCAACACAAGTCTCACACGTTTCCTCGGTTTCGTTGTTGTCTGTTTTTACACTCGTAGCTCTGCTGGTGGCTAGAAGTCCCTGTCGCACTGGAGAGCATTTATGCTTTTGTTCCTTTATAGTTTCTTTGGGAACTTAATAATAGTTGTGCAAAACAAAATGAGCATTATTAAGAAAAGGAAAGTCTTATATTTTGTGTCCATCGGGCCTCCTCAAAGCCACAAACAGTGACTTCTTTCAGACTTCCGCTCTGTAGCGCTTTTAGCGCCGCCCGCTAATCGCTCCAATAATAGAGGCTTCCTCTGCATTTCGGCAGTAGTAGAAATATAAAATGCAGAATTGAACTGCACAACAGCTGCTAGTATAGACAATGTCAGCAACGCATGTAATCCGTTAAACATGTTTAATTAATCTGGTAGTCGATTGATAATCAAGGCTGATGTTGTTAGTTTTCTTCTGGTGGCGTAACGAATCAGGGAATTGAGACGTTGTGTCTGCTAAGATCCAATCAGGTAGTAAAGGCGGATGTCTACATTATCGTTCTAAAAATGCATGGGGTTATGCCCGTCCACACTACGAGGTTACCCTGGTGTTTTCAAATTTACCCAGTTTAAGTAGTGTGTCTAAACTCCTTAGTCACTTTTAGCAGTTTGTACGCAAATGTGTCCTGGGCCACACTAATGAAACGTATAGGAAGGACTGAATCATATACATTCTTTAAGAGCTTGAAGATCCAATCATCCCTATTGTTTGGGTCATGCAAGAGAGCCAATCGAATGGTCTAAATTGTCAGATTGACGTTTAAGGTGACGATTGATTCACAACATCAACTCATGCACTAAGTTCCATGCAAGAAAACACTCCTCCTTAAACGTTGCTGGTATGCTAAAATCATATATAAACAATATAAATATAGACATAAATGTCTTTATTTACATATTTAGACTATGAAATTGGGTCCACCAAATCCATCACCCCTGATCACCCACTGCACCAACTACCTCACAGATTTTAAGACCTGGATACAAGCCAACCTTCTCAAACTCAACAGCAACAAATCTGAAATCCTCATCACCGGCCCCAAATCACTGAAAAAATCCCACCACAACTTCTCCCTCTGCATTGATGGCTCCACTGTTCCTGCTTCCACAAATATCCGTTACCTTGGTATCATTTTTGATCAAACCCTGTCCTTCGACCACCACGTCAATCACATCCCTAAAACAGCCTTCTTTCATCTAAAAAAACATTGCCCGACTATGCCCCTCCCTCTCCTCCTCAGCCGCTGAAACACTCATCCACTCCTTCATCACATCTCGACTGGACTACTGCAACAGCATCCTGTACGGCACATCCACCAAAATCATCAACAAACTACAATACATCCAAAACTCTGCTGCCCGTCTGCTCTCCCACTCCCGCACCAGAGACCACATCCCCCCAGTCCTTTAAAACCTCCACTGGCTCCCCATACAACAAAGAATACAGTTCAAAATCCTCCTCATTACTAACAAAACCATTCACAATCTGGCCCCTTCATACCTTTCGGACCTCCTGCACTTACTGATCCCACCCGCAACCTCAGATCCACCAAGCTAACATCCTCAGCACACCTACACGGTCTAACATGGAGGGACAGGGCCTTCTCCATTGCTGCCCCCTCACTCTGAAACTCTCTCCACAAGCACCTCAGACATAATCCGTCACTCACCACTTTCAAAACTTTACTGTTTTTCTTGTTTTTTTGGTTTATCACTGTAATAATGTCATCTTTCCGCCTTGCTAACTTTGTTATTGCTTTTATTGTTTATTTCTTTATCATGTGAAGAGCCTTTGAGTACCCTTTAAAGCGCTATATAAATACAATTTATTATTATTATCATTATTATTATTATTATGATACATGTTACTGGGTGAGATCATTTTTGAGAAAGTAAACTTTGATCAATGTAGTTCCTGCTCAAAGCATTTGTTGCCAATGAGCACAATTAAACCTCAAAACATGCAGCGATGCTCTTTAAACTTCATAAGTATGTATTATTATTATTATTATTAGAAATTGGAATATAAGAACATCAATGTAAAACATCAATGTAATAGTATAAGTGTAGCCAAGTATGCTCTAACCTGCATTCATGCATTATCAAACATGTGTCATATTGTCAGTGGTTAATGGTGGACTGAACATCAACCGACATGGTCCAGTAACGTGACAGGCTTTCTGCTTCCACACGGCTGCTGCGTACTTGCAGGTGTGAGCAGACAGGAGCCTCTGCAAGGTTTATTTACTGCATCTCTCATTACAATAACTATTACCTTGAAAATGTCTATTTGTATGTGTGTTGACATGAAGTAAATGTCTTCTCTTTTAGAGGAATGAAGATATATTATACTCAGCTGATGGATGTTTTTGTTCTCTCTATGGTTTAAAAAGTCAGAAACAGAAGGAAATGTCTCCACACAGAGAGAGGAAGAGAAAGACAGAGAAAGATAACGTGTCAGAGTAGAGAAATGGGGAAGTGTACCCACTCAAAACTCTCAGACGTTCACTTTCAAACTCTAAAACCCAAGTTGATGTTCTGATGTGATTTCCGATAAGTCTGCGGACTGTAATACAAGGGGACACACTGCAGAATAGTTCTACTGAGGATACATATTTCCACATCATTGCTTAGCCTTATTTTCTGAGTTAAATCTTTTATGAAGATATTGTTTATTTCATATCTCAATTATGATAATTATCTCAATAATATCTTGATAATGATCACCATTTAGCATATTTTCTGATACTTCAATAAATAAACAGTCTATATGAATGAACAATGTGGTTTTGTATACACTGTGTGAATTAAACTCTTGACTTGAAAATGTACGCCCACCGACAGAGGAAAAATAATCTTGTTTTACATCTTAACATTAACTAAATATGTTTCTGAAAACATTTGAGGCCAGATATAGGTAATGCAGTAACATATAGACTCATATTTAATCAGAGCTGCCTCGTTTGATCAGAGTTCAGAGCTTCACCAGCAGTGATTGACAGACTCCTCGGTTGTTTTTCTTCTGGTGGAATCTTTCAAATGTCATCAGGAGCTCTGAGAGGAGGCAACCCGATTGTTTCACAGATTATCTGTCACATGGACTACTGTCAGTATATATAGTAGTGACAGTTGGAACAAAAGTACTGTGTGTGTGTGTGTGTGTGTGTGTGTGTGTGTGTGTGTGTGTGTGTGTGTGTGTGTGTGTGTGTGTGTGTGTGTGTGTGTGTGTGTGTGTGTGTGAAATCTGATAGCTCTTCTGACTGAAATTCTCACTAGAGCACTAAATGGTTTAACTTTTTCATCTAGTTTTGATTTTGTTTTTCTTGATCAATTTTATTGGTTTCATTATAATATCTTCATCATTTGTACCGTCTTATTATCACAGTGTCAGTCATCTGTAAAACAGTTTGAATCGGACTAACTCTATGAAAGGTGTTATGCAAATAAAATTTGGCCCAGTTTTAGAGAATCACTGAGCATGTTTTAAAATGTTTTATTTAGTTGTGAAGTGTGTAGAAGACAATAGGTAATCCGTTACAGCTTAATTATGATCCACTGACAGCTTTGATACCGATAATGATAAAGTAGTGTCACAGAACTACATGCTGTGTAACTTAATGCAGACATAAGAATGACTGTTTGGTTTTTTCATTCAATCAGACAGAACATGCTGAGTAATAAACTGTGCAGAAAAAAACAAACCAACCAAACTGTTCAACCACAATAAATATGTTCATGTTAAATATGAAATTCATGACCCTTATTCCCGCTGATCATCATACTCTGCTCTATGTTTCCTGTGCTAAGATGCCAACACACTCACAGCTGACAAGCATGCAAACTAGTTTTCACATGTTCAGATGTGAAGTGGCAACCCTGAAACACTTTGACAACAGAACAACGAGAGCCCAACAGGCAGAGTGAAGCAGCATGTGACAGAACGGGGCTCAAGTAGCACAGAGGACCGACCACATAAATAACAGGAAGGAGAGAGCTGTTCTTTACCTGGTGTGGAGACAGCAGTCAGCAGTGACACACACATACAACTGGGCAGGATGTCATATCACTGCCTGTGTGTGCAGAGGGGCGTGGTATTGTGCAAGTGTGTGTGTGAGTGTGTGTGTGTCAGAGGATGATGCATTTCCTGGCCTGTGGGGAAACTGTTTCCTGGTTAGATCTTCTGCTGGCTGTATAACTCAACAACAACATACTGTCACAACCTTTGTTCACCAAAAATCAGCATGTATGAAGGTTTGTTAATGCAAAAAATAGGTGATAGGCATTTTACGTCACAAACGCACTGGAAAACAGGGTGAGTAAACAGTAGAGAGCAGCATGGAGACTAGTGAAAATGTTACACCGGTTACTTCTTTTTGTAACTGTTACTTATTCACTCACTCTTTCAAACTCGGTGCAGACTCATTCAGAGACTAACAGAATTTGTGGATGAGGTGACGAAGATGAATGTGAGCGTGGTCATCAGGGTGTCATGTTTCCATCACTGGTGACCTGAGCTGGATCTGATAAATACCTAACCTAAAGCCAGATGTTAGTGGGTGGTAGTGGTGGTTTTGTGCAGTGAGAAAGGGGCTTTGGGTGACAATAATTTTACATTTACTGTTATATGTTTTCAATGCAGGAGCTGCTAACAGCAAGCAGTGGGCACAATTTTAATTGAACTAAATTCAACAAAATTTAATGAAAAGTAACAAATACAATGCAATTATTCTTCAACATCTGATATATTATCATCTTAAAAATATCTTACCATGAACATTAACAAACAGTTGCCTATATACACAACCAGCACACATAGAGCAGCATTAGCACCCATTTGCAGCAGTGTTTGTGTCCACATACTGTCAGTCCACTGTTGTCCTTTGAGATCTATTTTGGTCTCCACCAACAACCACTGAGAAAACTACAATTTTAAAATGAAATCAATCTGGGGTGTGGCAGTCTGAGTTAGACAAATCAAGGGAGTACCTGCCAAAGAGGAAATTTCACCTTAAAATCACCATAACTTGAAGATACCCACATGATTGATCTAATTCTAACAAGCCTCATTCTGGCTCCACGTCTTTGCACCAAACAAGGACTGTGGATTTTGTCTTCTATCTCTTACATTGGAAGGTTGTTAGAAATGGCCTGTATGCATTGTAGGAATAATTACTGCAAACCAAAAATGTTTTTCTCTAGGCCTTCACGTGGGTGTGGGAGTATAGTTTAAGATGGACTAAAAATGTGAACCTATCCTTTAACTCAAGGTTAAGCTTGTTTTCCATCCTGCCTTGTGTGGAATGGAGCACGGATAGAGGATTACTCAGCTTTCTGTCGGATCTGGGTTTGTATATGGTTTGAAATGGAAAGAAACACCATAAATGGATGGGAGCTCAGTGATGAATGTAAGCACATGTCTAGTGTTCAGACTGCTGCTCCTTTGTCTTCCCATAACTGACCTGGAGCTGATTTAAAGACTTTGCTACCTGAACACTGAGAGGTGATAGCATTACTTCAACACCCACATCATACGATTCCCAGACTCTTCACATTCCCATCCCACTCCTACATCCCACCAGACAGAAATACAGCAGCTGAATGAACGATCACATGGCATTCCACTAACATCATAAGGTTTGTTTGGGGGGGGGAGAGTTTTTCCTCTCCAAAGCCAGGGTCAAAGGTCAGAGGGTTTAGTATACTGAATCCAAAGCCCCTCATGGCTATATAAATAATATTGAATAGACAATTATTTACTGAATGTTGTATGTAACAATGTAGATAACCAGAGATTAAAGGTGCAATGTGTAAGCGGCGCCGGGAAACAGATCTTCAGTTCGCAGTTAGCTTATATGGAATACGTTTGCCACATCAGCTAATATTCAGCCATGACATGAACCTGATCTTGTAGATACACCACGACAAGCTTTCTGTATTCCAATACAACAAACTGGGACAGCGCCAGCACTCCTCTCTGCAGACGGACCTCAGTTAGCATCTGTAGCTATCTGCTTTCCGCCAGCACAAACCCCAGCACCGGGAAACAACCCGTTGAGTTGCTACAGCTAACAGCCTTCTCAAAGTTACTATCCCAGAGCTGCCGTCTCCCTCCGCCAGGCAAAGCAGTCCCTGGTGGTGGGCAGGACCAAACATAAGTACCAGTTGTTTCCTCGGCCCTGCCACTTTTGATTTAATCCAATAAACTCAAAAAGCACACAGACCATGGATGTATCATTGACAAGCCTTCGGGGCAGCTCTCTTTGTCCTCTCTTGTTGGACTGAGGACAGACTGGACGCAACAGGGACTCACTATCACCTCTCCAGTAACAAGTGGTACACAACAGGACGGGGCAGGGCTAGCTGGTTAGCATGGTCATTTCAGTAGATATCTCTGAAACAGAATACATTAACGTCAATGATGAGACGTCAAAACTGTAAACGCTGCTCTTCCAGCACTGTTGCTGATGGTAAAACTGTCCATGCTGTTAGCCCTCGCCATGTTGAGAGGCTTGACGTAGCTATTCTCTGAATTAAATATAGAGAACCTGTATTACAGCATTTGAGTGAATTTACAGTTATATTCCACCATAAGAGAGAAGACTCCTCTTTAGGCGCATTAGTAATGCAATTGATTATGGCCACCCTAAGAGAACTCAGTTTGCTTCAAATGAAGTGCTTGCTGGAACATCTAACATCTAACTGCAGATTAGGGAGGAAACAAAAAAAATGGAAAAAAAACATGATTTCCATGCCTTCAGTGTCGGTTTTTGCTCATCTTTCAATGAATAAATGCTCTCCAGTTCAGATAGAACTGATGCTACCGCAGCATCTAAGCAAACCTTTTCAGGAGCCGCCATTGTTGTTTTGAGCATCAGTCTCCTCTCTAGGTATCGCACTGACCAAAAGCTGCCTGTAGCTCCTCACAGGTCCAGTTACAAGCTTTCCAGTCTCAAACACAGTACGAGAAGCTTGAGAAGATGGATTTTCGTGAGATATTTGATTCTGTAATTGTTGCGTTATCTGTAACACTCTGCGATAATCCAGCTGCCATGCATGGTAAACAGCTGGCAGACTCTAAACAAGCTGTAATATACTCTCTCAGGGAAACTCCTCACCATCAATGTACGTCCAGTAACGAACTTGTTGGTGCCACTGACAGCTGGGACTGGTGTTAGAAGTGTCTGACAACATTAATGGAAATAAAAGATTGTTCTTGATCCTAATCTGAGCTGTCAGAGATTAAAAGTAATTACATACTTTCTTTGAATATAATTTTGTAAAACAAAATCATTTTACTGAAACACTGATGAAAGATAATAAAGAATTATTAGAGAGCTCTTACAAAGAGACACACACACACACACACACACACACACACACACACACACACACACACACACACACACACACACACACACACACACACACACACACACACACACACACACACACACACACGAGAGGAATGTGGAGTGTGTGTCTCCTTGCAAGTGTCAACATGCAAACACTAGAGAACAGGCTTCATCCAGGTGACACCACGGGTTCTCTCTCTCCCCGTGGTTCTCTCCATCTCTACTGAACACTACTTTCGCAGGTCTCTGCTGTGTGTATGAACATTGTCAACCCACATGCTCTTTGGCCTGTAGGTTTGACAGTTTGCTGAAGTTGAGACATTAGACGGTTCAGTATGACTTCATTCACAAACCAACCTTTTCAATTCACCCTGGCAACCCAGCATGAGGAAAACACACTCTTCCCTCTGCCACAGGGTTCTGTTCACAGTCTGTCTGTCAAAAATTACTCAGAATTTTTGTAAATAGGCACGCGGCGCAAGCAATCCTGTGAATGCGAAGAATATTCACTGTTAAAATAACTATTTACATGTCTAGAGATTATAAAAAGAAGGCCAATTCGCTTTTAGAGGCGTTAGAAACAGGAGGTCTTACAAATCTATATTTGAGTTTATATTTTGCAGCCAAATCAAATAGTTACCAGGATATTCAACCTTTGTTTCTTCATAATGCATTTAATATTGACGTCTTTCTTTACAGGGTTTGTATAAAGGTGATAAAGTAGTCCATGAACATGAGATATGAGTTTATATGAGTGGGCGTATCCATGGGTATAACTTCACATTTCATTTTGTTTGTACACCATCTGGTGTTTCGGAGAATATTGCAATTTACAGCTCATAGAGTTTAACCTTTCACAGGTGGTTCTATGTATAAGCCTTTATGTTGGGATCTAGGTAGAACCCTCTGACAGGGTTCCAGGAGTAACCAAAAAAGGTTCTCCTATGGTGACAAGCTGGAGAACCCTTTATGGTTCTAGTAAGCACCTTTATTTGTCAGAATGTAATGTATCAGCTTCACTATCTATTATACACATTTCATCATTTATTGGGATAACTATATAGGATAATACAAAGTGTTTCTGTATCTGATGCTCATATTGTTTTCGAGGCCTGTTTGAAAGCATGTTTGAGACGACACATATCTATGGATCCGGCAAAGTTTAGGCATATTGCCTACAGTGTGATATGTTCAGTGGTCTGACTCACATCACATCTATTAGTTCTTTTTTGTAATCAAACCCAACCAGGTCAGGGTTTCCCAAAGCATACCATAGCAGAGGCGCCTCGGCTAACAGGCTCAGTGCCCTCGCTCAGATCATCAATCAAAGTTTCAAATGCTGAAAAGAATCCAAACTCCTCTAGCATGATTCCTTCTGTTCATTTAGTATGAACAGCATGCTGTCTAGTGTAGGTTATGAGACCAGAACCAGGGATTACAACAGTCCCTCTTATAGTACTGTGGCTGGCCAGCCTGTGGGGAACGATGAATAACCCAGCTGTAAGAGCTACTGCTCTTCAGGATGATAGAGGAATCCACAACGACACGATATACACACAGATATGCAGTGGTGAACGAGCAGTGAAGAGTGTGTGGTATTTATCTAAACTATTGTCTGTGGAGCAAAACTAAACAATCTGACACATCAACAATAAGAACAGAAGCAGAAAGAATCAGAATCTTCTCTCATCAGGTGTTTGATTGCGTAAGAGACGGATTAAACCAAAAAATATACAAATATTCACCAGTGCTTACGAGTGTCTCCTGATTATCTGCAACTACAGACTACTCTGAAACTGTTCATTCTGCAAACAAAATTTGAGATCAGTCATCATTGAAACACAGAAACGCAGACAGTTTAAAGGCACTAAAATCACTCACACCAAGCCCCATACAAAAAGTAGTCAGCAATGCAGTGACAGATTCAAAGAGTGTCAAATTTAAAACTTAACAACATTTTTTACAACCAAAACAACATGTCATGAAGTTCAAATTACATCATCTTATTTGGAGATATTTTATGCCAACATTTAGGTAACGAAGGTGTACGGCTGTTCTCCACTCGACTCACTTTTTGGAACAAGATATTTCTCCATTTGTTTTCCCCTGCGGGTAGAACCCTTCAGTGTAGGCAGGATTGTGAGGAGATCGCCGTATTAAAGCAGCGTTTAACTGCCGTGACATTATCTTCAAGTAGATATTGCTGAATCTCTTCCTCGTTAACCAAACAGAGGAAAGTCTGCATTTTGTCGTAGTGTACTGCGTTGAGTTTGTAAATGTCCCTGTGTAGGGCAAGCTACTTGGAAAGTGTAGTGAGCTAAGCTAACAGCTGCTATACATTAAGTGAAGCTTCACTACACTGACTACAGCATAGTTAATTATTTTATTGAACTATATTTCAAGTAAATGCTATTAATATAAATAAATATATCATAATATAAACATACATATGCTTATATAAATGATATAATATAACTAATGATGTAATATCAATTATAATCTGTATTGTATATTAATTCATCAATGCACACTTAATTGTATTATCCATGGCCAATCATGTACCTTACTTACTACCATAGCAAAATCCTCCTGCCTAGCACTAATGTACAGTGAACTACACTGAAGCATATGAATATGATTTAATTGTGTATGTTGATGGTTGTATGTGTGGGCCTATGGCCATGGGTTTGCATAGAAGTCTATGAGGTCCATTTGGAGTTAAATAGACCATAAAGCTTTAGGGTGGGGCTACCTTGTGATTGACAGGTCTCTATCAGAACCGTATATGGCATCTCTGCGACTCCTCCAAAGTCCAAATATGGTCACTTCAGTTCACTGGTTGCAAAAGGCCAAGATGGTAAATGTGTGTGTTTGTATCCTTTATAGTTTCTGTCCACTCAAAGTGCTTTAAAACTTCACTCACCCATTCATACACTGATGGCACTTCGGGAGCTATTTATGAAGGACTGGAGTGGAGGATCCGTGGATTGCACCGCCGACCTTCTGATGAAAGATGACCCGCTCTATGAGCCACAGCCGCCCAGATGGAGATGGAAAAAAACACTGACCTGTATTCTTTAAAACCGTAGTCCACAAACAAAAGGGTATAGCAGGTAGACACACAGCTGACAACCTCACATCCAAACTAAGTGATGCGCTGGAGACTTAGTGGAAAATTGGCTGCATGTTTCCATGACAACGCACACAACATTGTAGCTGTTAACTCTCCTTGACTGGTGAACTGGGGACTCCAACCACACCATGTAACGCACTAATCCTGAGCTGATAACCAGCGCCGGACAGGACTGCTTAACTTTCTTAACATTGCTTTGCTGTTAACCGTGTAGGTTATGCCCTCTGCAGGGCAAAATCTATCAACATGGTTGTCGTGGTTATGCAGCAAAAAGGCTGAACAGGAAAAATAAGTGCTCATTTTATGTTTGCAAATAAAAAAGTGCAGAAGCATCAACAGCAGGGTTGTGGGGGTCAGGGAGTTGATGTGGCTGTAGAGGAAAGCACTCACACTGCAAACAGACACACCCAGAGCCCTGGTGATACACAGCAGTATGTACACAGGCAGCTACACCTCTCTGCTGACCTCCAAACTCACAAGACCAAAATACAAAAGTCTTATCTTTGGTATTTCCTCAGTCAGGGTCAGGAGGAGGTTTACGACTGTTGAGGCCAAAAGAGTATAGCACTTTTCTGATCCTACGACCACTAAAAGTGCTTTAACACTACATGTCATCATTTACCCATTCACACCCATCCATAAACTGATGACACAGCCTTCGGGAGCATTTTGGGTTAAAGTGAAAGTGAGGAACTTTTAAGTGGTTGTGGACCAGTCTCAGTTTATCCTGATCCTCTATATGACCTTCATCAGTAAACAAGACCTTCAAAGAGAAGATTGTCTGTTTCTATGTAAAATGAAATCATGCAGGTTCACCAGTAACTCTTTCAGCAGGGCCTCCAGTACAACCAGTCCAACTTTGACAGACCCAGATCCAGCAGAGACCAGTCCACTGTGGACACACCCAGATCCGGCCTCACAGCAGCCTTCGACCCGCAGGCAGAGCTTCTGCAGGAGGAGGAGAGCTTAGCGCCTGGCAGCAGTGTCTCTTCCTCCTCCTCCAGGAGCAGAGCTTCTCCTCTCTACTCCACCACGCTGCTGGAGACCCAGACCATATTACTTGGACTGCTGGAGGTAGGGGAGGCACGGAAGAACCAGCACCAGGACTGAGTGTAGCAGACTGTTTTCTAACATCTCTAACAGACTCTGGTGACTGGAACACTACCACTTTCGTCCATAGGTAATGTCAAAATCAACACAAACTGAAAGCTCCTTGTAGTAACTTTGCTGGGTACTTAAAAACAAATATATTTTGCTACGTTTGCGCCTAGCCTCCACACTACTGAGGCTTTTTAGAACCCTAAAACAGAGACGCTGCAGACGCCATCTTAGTTTAAAATCGCCAAGGTTGCGTTTTTGTCTGGACAGACCTTTGAAAAGAATGAAACATAAAACCCACGTTGGCTACCTGATTAGATCTTCATTATGGACAACAATTACAGGCATTGCTGACCTTTTTGTCTATGCTAGCAGTTTTTATAATGCTACTACTGATACTACTCACGGTTGAAGTCACGATTTTATGATAGCAGAGATGAGATTTTAGCACGACTTCAAATAATAATAAATCAATCTGCTGCTTGTGAAATCTGTTCAGAAAGTGAGCTTATAATGGATCTGTATAAGGCCATGTATATAACCTATTAATGCAAATAATTTTGTAACCATGGTAATGAATATTCATATCAGCCTTGCTGTTTTCCTTTAGTATTAGGTCAAAAACTGTTACACTGCAGTTCTTGTGTCGGACTCCTTGTACTTTGTCAGTTCATTAAGTCAATTAAAAAGTGTATGACAGCAATCCCTCAGCATAAGCCCGAATCACTACTGTACAAGATGCTTCCTTCTTCTCCTGTCTCTACCCGTCAGTCATTATTCATAGAATGCAGTCAGTTTGCAGTCTAATAATACTAATGCTCATAATCAGTTAGTTCTTTATGAGCTCATAAATAACTCATGATCAAAGTACTGCATAAACTTCTGTCAGTCTCCAGAATTTGATTTCCCCATGTGGGTCCTGATGATGCAGTTACCTGTCAGTCTGTACAGCTTCATCTTAACTCTTATTGGTACATAAACAGTGAACCGGAACCGGACCAGAACACAAAATGTAACAATGTATCTGGACCAAATGAACCCAGCTACAGGTGAGACAGCCCTCTTACCACACAGACTGCCAGCCCTTCTTTCTACAGGGATTTACCCATTAACCTTTCATAGCAACCACAATGTTTCATTTCATTATAAATCGTTTTTATTTATTCTAAAAAGAAAAAAACAACAACTTTGTGCTTATCGGTAAATAATAACAATCCACAATTAAAAGCCAGGACTCTATACATTTATGGAGCGAAGCAAGTCACTGTAAGTTACAGTCCTACAGATATAGACATTAAAACTTTCAAAAGATCATCTTCACTGTCTGCTTTTGAAACAATATGTAGGACCTCATATCTGTTAAAGAAACACAGCGCAGCTGCAGCCGGAGCATATCTGAGCACCCCCCCCTACCGCTGACTCTAACCTGGTCACATGGGCACCGAAATGTAAGGCAAGCCGTTCTGCAATGCATGGTGCTCATGCAGGCAGCTTGGCCCGGGGGTTACACTACTTATATCTTTATATCTGATACTGTACATACAAATAAAAAGACTGATACCTGCTTTTAGTTTTATGATCCACACTGTTAATCAGAATTTGAGTTTGTGTATAGTGCATATATTTTTTTTATCAATTTATCGCTATTTTTGACTTTTTATATTTGCACTCTTCCCTCTTTTTATTGCAAATGCTGCACGGATATTTCCCTCAGGATAGTAAATGGTAAATGGACTGTACTTGTATAGTGCTTTTCTAGTCTTCCGACCACTCAAAGCGCTTTTACATTACATATCATTCACCCATTCACACCCATTCATACACTGGGGGGGGGGCTACCATGCAAAGTGCCACTACATCAGGACTCTAAATCCAACTAACATTCATTCACCGATGTCTTGCCCAAGGACACATCGACACGGACTGCCGGAGCTGGGGATCGAACCGCCGACCATCGCCCTGTGCAACTGGCCCATAAAGTTTCATGTTATCGCATTAACAGTTTTGTTTTGAAAGTGTACTTTTCAACTGAGTATTGGACTTCCTTTAAGTTGGACTACTCTAACCACCATATGAGAGCAGAGCACAGTGGAGGCTGTGAGCTAACCAGTGGGGCATGCTCACATGCACTAACATGCACTAACATGCACTAACATGCACAAAAAAATCACGCAGTCGACTGTTTGAACGGAGAGAGAAGAAGCTCTGATAACAACACAAACAGAGAGAGAGATACTTCATTCTCTGTTAATATGTATACAACACATTTAAGTTTGCTGTGGATGTCAGAGCGGAGGCAGTTTGTCTTGTGAATGTCTCCGTACAGACTGAACCTAAAAACAGCCATTATTATACCAGAGAGGTTGTTTCACAAACAAGTGTCCTCCACAGACGGAGGAGTCTATTAAAGATGAGTCACCTCTAAAGCTCTGCTCACAGGGCTCCACGAAGCTTTACAGTTTCCTGTTGATGTGAAGTTAAGTCTCACACACACACACACACACACACACACACACACACACACACACACACACACACACACACACACACACACACACACACACACACACACACACACACACACACACACACAGCAGCTGGATGACTTCCAAACGTTTAACAGTGAGGGTCACTGAAGGCGTTGCTCACTCGTGCTCACTCAATCCTTTGATGTTTATTGTCCAAAGACAGAAAATGTTAACTTTAGAATGTGCATGTTTGGCTTTTGTACAAACTATGAACTGTGTAAAATAAGTGAGTCATGACATTAACATTGAGTGGTGGCCATTAAAATGTAGGCTGCTATAGTGCCATCTATGGGCAAAGACAATCAACTGTGCAGCTGATGTGTGAATGTAAAATAATTATTGAGTGAAATGCTGTAGGTTACTCTCAAATGTTTGTGTTTTTAAATGTTGATGAGATTTCTGAAGTATGTTAGTGTTTACTGAAATGTCAAGCTTTCTGAAACGTTAATGTGTTTTAAATAATTTTGATGTGTTTTCTGAAATGTAATATATTTTTTAATGTGTTTTCTGAATTGTTATGTCGTCTGGAATGTTGTTGTGTTTTAAATAATGTTGTGTTGTCTAAAATGTTGATGTGATTTTTTAAATGTTTTAAAATGGTAGTGGACTGTACTTGTATTAGCTTTTCTAGTCTTCCGAACCACTCAAAGTGCTTCACCATTACATGTCATCATTCACCCATTCATACACTGACGGGACTGTCAGGACTATCTAACCATTCATACCCATTCAAATTTTAAATGCAGCAACAACTTGTTCAAAACACAGAATTGAACTGAACTGATCGGTCTGATTGTCACAATACCCGATCCATCTATCTGAGTCATTATTGGCTGATATCAGTATCCGTGCTGAAGGCCACTGGTTTAACATTGAGCGTCTTAGTCACAGATGCCGAAATATTGTGATTAGATGAGAGATTACATATTGAGATAAAACTGCCAAGACTTCATGATGTAATGACAAATTAGTCCTACTCCTCCATATCTGGTTTCATTATTCATGAGAATAATGAAACCAGATATGATTAGCTCAACATAAACGGCAGCGTTTCCCTAGTTTTACACAATTTGCCTCAAACTTGCCTCAGTCAGACGTGAACACAAAGACATCATACTGGAGCTGCAGCCATCAGTGAACCCTTCAGTACAGCGTGTTCATAAATACGCATGTCACTAGTTCCCCTTTCTCACACTCACACACACACACACACACACACACACACACACACACACACACACACACACACACACACACACACTTCAGAGCAGCATCTGGGCCTCCTTCAATACAACCAGTTTATGCAGAGCCTCTGATCTATGACTTCCTGTGCTCTCACTGCCTCACCTTTACCTCACACTGCCTCTCCTGTCACCCCCCCCCCCCCCCCCCCGCTGTCTCACTCCGTAGAGCCGCAGGCCTCATTCAGTCATCTCTCCTCATTCTCCTTTCAGTCTATCCCTGTATTTACAATGGAACGTTTCTGAGGACACTTTTACAAAGTGGGGTCATTTTGACTGACCCTTACTTGTACAAGGGCCATGTTTTGGGTTAGAATGTGTGTGAGCGTGTGTGTGTGTGGGGTGTGTGTGTGTGTGTGGTGAGCTAATCTTATTCGGTGCAGGAAACACATTTCAGGGCCTTGAACCAAACAACTGGACAGGAAACGAGGCTCCAATCTGAGCTGAGGAGGAAGGACAAACTAAGCGGCTGAAAGAGCAACAAACAGCAGCAGAGAGGAGTCTCCCTGATGAAAGGATCCCATTGGCTGGATCTCTCTTATACTTCTATGTGCTGGATCACCCAGCTGTCATGGATACATTAAACAGGCCCTATTATGCTATTTTCCGGGTGCATATTTTTATCTCAAGTTACAGTTACAACATGTTTACATGCGTTAATGCTCATAATCCGCCTTGTTTTTCTCATCCTGGCTGTTGTGCAGCACCTCTTCTCACCCACTCTCTGAAATGCTCCGTTGTAGCGTTTGCTCCTCCCTCCAGAAAGCAAAGTCTGCTCTGATTGGTCAGCTAGCCCGCTCTGTTGTGATTGGTCAAAGTTTCACATTTCAAAAAACTCTTCCTCCGGAGCCTCAGCTCCGTCTCTCTCTTTTGTTGTTTGAGGGCGGTCAAACTAGACGAAAGCAGTTTTACGTCACTACCGTAACATTATGACCTCATAAAGTTACAGAAGTGAAGGAGAGAATTCAATCGAGCAGTTTCAGGCAGCTCAGGAGCTTCTGCGGGGGAGGGTAACTCCTTTTAGGCGTGGACTTCACGTTTCACACTCTACGGACCTTTTACATATAAAAATAATATATATATAACACACTAAAGAAAAGGGAAAAAGTGGAAAAGCATAATAGGACCACTTTAAGCGGATTGGAAGAAAATCGAAGTGAAAGGAGCATGGACCCTCTGCTCGGTGGTTTCTCTCTTCATCCAGGAGTTTCCATCACAGCTGGTAGAAGAGGCAGCCTATTGATGACTGCAGAGAAAAGTCGTGTTGACAGACAGCTGAGGTTGTTCATTCACTGACAGTCTCACTGTTTCTCTGATGTGGGCTCTAACCAAACACTGCATGTCATAAACCATTGAACACCTCAGATCTCTGCTAGTGCATCCTAAAGACCACCCGGGATACACATCCAAACTATTTCCTGTTTCCCAGGAAATATAATAACGGGACAACAGGCAAAAACTAATGCTGATACAAACAAAATATAGGTTTCACTACAGAAATACATAAACAGGCCTACTTTACGAGATCAGCTGGGACGGCTGCATCACTGCAACTGAGTGTAGGTCGACAAGCAGCCTCTGAAGAGAATCTAGAATCTGTCCTAAAAGAAAGACTTTTAAAACGATAAATGACTTGCTTTAAGGAAATCTGTCCCCCTTAAAAAGGAATAATCCACACACTTAAAAATATTAAAATATGAACTACTGTACATTTTTTAAAATGTGAACATAGGAGTGAGGAGGCTTCAGAGGAAAGAGGAGGATTCAGAGGAGAGAGGAGGCTTCAGAGGAGACGTGGAGGAGAAAGGAGGGTTCAGAGGAGAGGGAGGCTTCAGAGGAGACGAGGAGGGAGGAGGCTTCAGAGGAGACGAGGAGAGAGGAGACTTCAGAGGAGACGAGGAATCACTGGTGTGTAGAATCTGAATCATAAATGAAACAGGAAATCTTTGTTTGTTGTTTTTGTTGTTGTTCTTCATAAACAATTGCCAGCATGAATAAAAGTCCATCAGACAGAGCGGATAAAGGGAGGAGAGGAAACAGGAAGATGGCTTAGACATCTGTTGGGGAGGAATTTATTCCCTAAATCACTGTCATTAAGGCTTGAATCAGAGAGAGAGAGAGAGGGATGGGGGGACAAGCCTGGACATGAAGGCTGCAGACAGAAGAGGACAGAGAAGAGGGAAGGATCCACAGAGCAGGAATGAGACCAGGAGGAACGTCTGGCTGCTCCTGGTGTTTGCGCTCCATCATGCGTATCGATCATGGGGGCTGATGGACAGCCTGTAAAATAAAAAGGTAAGGCTAAGGTCGATATAATGGGGGGGGGTAGCAAATGATGGAGCAAAGCTGGGAATGGAAGAGGAGATAAGGATGCTTTCCCATGGTGGAGGAGATGTGAGCGATAATCTATGAGGGACAACACTGGTCTTTATTCAGCTCAGCGTGAAGAACAGCGTCCACTGCATTCCATCATGGCTGCCACAACTCACTGATAAGATCAAACACAGGCTGTTCTTCAGAACACTCCAACGGGAGTTTCTGCTTCTGAGGCTTGTGTCTGAATTTTCTTTTCCTCTGAATGTTTCTCTGAGAGCAGAGGAAGGCAGTCGAGGAAAAGGCCCCGGGGCCACTACTTTGTTTTCCAGCTTTATATGGGGAAACAAATGATGGGAGTAAAGCACTGGATGGAGCAAAACAATCATTTCACTGTGAACGCCCCTTACCGCACATAAGCCTGCTATTAAGAGCAGGAACACTGAGGACAGCAGAGAGGTTCACATGTCCTCGGAGGACGTTGTTGCCAAAACTCAGGTTGTTCCGTTTCCTGTCCTCAAGCTACGGATTCAGAGTGGACACTGCATCTGACTGAGCACTCATCTGCATGAATGCATACAACTGGCCCAAATATATGCAGCATATATTTCTATGATTATATATTAGAATGTGGAGGTTGTTTTTCATATGGAATCCACATTTCTTGACAGCAGCAGATGCTCTCATTGGGTACATCCCAAGTCTCTTAAATTGCCTCCTCGATTCCCTCACTTGCGTCGTTTCCTTGCGTCTTAGTCCCGCCCACCAGGGATGCATGGAGAGACGCAAGGAAACCAATCGAGGAGAGAGGAAACGAGGAAATGTGTTTTAAGAGACATGGGACGTCCTTTCCTCTGTAGCGTCACGTGAAGCGACGTCTGTTTCTGATGACGGCGGCCGCTGATCACAGCTGATCAGCTGTCAGTCGGCTTTAACAGCTGGAGAGACTTTTGATTTTATGTCAGCACACATGATCACTATACTAATATTAATAATGACACAAAGTAATCATCACTGTACTAATATTAATAATGACACAAAGTAATCATCACTGTACTAATATTAATAATGACACAAAGTAATCATCACTGTACTAATATTAATAATGACACAAAGTAATCATCACTGTACTAATATTAATAATGACACAAAGTAATCATCACTGTACTAATATTAATAATGAAACAAAGTCATCACCACTGCCAGAGTAGAAATGTATTTCTATCTGCAGCCTGTTACCTGTGTATTTATACTGTGTTCTGTGTTCTGTGTATTTATACTGTGTTCTTAGTATTTATACTGTATTTATACTCTGTGTATTTATACTGTGTTCTGTGTCCTGCTCATAAGTGCAGCGCACCGATTTCTACCGGCGAAATGCGTTTGTCTTATTTATGAATTATTAACGTCTGTATGTTTTGAAATTGGGATTGTGATGTCATTATTAAATAATCCAGAATATGATTATGGTTTCTCCTAAACACTGGAATTAATTTATTCGGCTCAATGTTTCGGGGTAAATTGTTATTACATAACTCATCAACCTGACACTCAGGAATTATTAGCCTCATATGAATGAATGGAAATGAAGATAAATGATGTAAAAGTGTTTCTACTGACAGACAGACAAACTCTCCAACTCTTTATCTCTCTCTAACTTTTTAATGCATTCAGTCTGTGATCTGTCATCACTCTGGTATGAATCTCCAGTGATGATGAGTTATATCAGATCAGTACGATCGGCTGCAGCGTCCAATCAGATAACAGATGAACGATGAGGGGGCGTGTCGGCCCTCACAACACTTCCTGGAAGGAAGCTCTCGTGCATCCTCGCTCATGGCTCCTCGATGATGCCTCTTCGCTCCTCGCTCCTCGCTCCTCGATGCCGAAATAAGATCTTTGGAACGGCCGGCAAAATGGCGGCGCAGAACGACTTCCGGTTCAAGCGATCGAGGAGCGAGGATCGAGGAGCGAGGAAACGACAAATAAGAGACTTGGCATGCGCCCTCTGAATGGAGTGAAGACCCATCTCTATTCTAGACTGTTATTGCATTATGATTTGTTTTGAAACCTAAAGGGTGCAGATCTGGTCAGAATGTTTCTAACATTCAACCAATGAGCTTACATCAGTGACGTTTAAGTATTCTGTAGCAGAGTTAGACTGATATGAGCAGGCTAACCAGCTCACCCTGCCCCGTCCTGTTGTGTTCCACTTGCTCCTGGAAAGGAGATAGTGAGTCCCTGGGGGGCTTGTTGGTCCAGTGAAGGTTCAGGATAAGTTTCAAAAGTTTGGATTCAATTCAAAGTGGAAGAAATCAGGTAACAGCATGTGTTTTCATTTTGTCCTCCTCGTCACCAGGAGACTACTTTGCTGGAGGAGGAACAGGCGGTGGCGGCTCCGGGGGTCGGACCTTCAGTTAGCAGTTAGCATGCATTCAGCCAGTGCAAACTCCATCACGGAGCTCTGAACCTGGGGGACTGCCCCGACATCCCGCTGGCTCAGCAAACGTTCTGTTGCTGCTGTTGACTAATTCTCTGATAACAGTGAAGGAGGCGAGGGGGAAATCCCACCAGGTACCTTCAAACAGATGTCTCCTGTTTGTTAAAATGCTCACGCACAAGTTTTAGAATCTGCACTGGACAAGATTCTTGCGTAAACATCCAGGTGCCTCATGAGACTTAATCAAAGTGGTACTGGAACAAGGCAGGAAATCACATCCATCCATGTTACTCACATGTTATAGAAGCACAGATGATTTACATGGAAGTCAAGGTACTATATGGTTCAAGTGCTGCACAACAACAGGCATTTGGGGGAATAATTTGGGGTTCAGTGTCTTGTCCAAGGAGACTGTGAAATGTGGACAGGAGGAGCCTGAGATGGAACCGCCAACCCTCCCATTAGTCAAAGGAGAAAAGTTGAACATTTGTACAATCAAAGTCTAAATTCATCTGAACGCCTGCATTAATAAAATCACCCTTTTAGCTTAGTATTATAAGTCCTTATTACAAACTAACAAGCTGTAGTTTGGTTGACAAACTTGTCTACTGTGTTTACTGTTGCTGGTTTGACATATGACACTGATTAACCTCTGACCTCTGACCTCCCAGCTCCACGGCCACTGCCACCTAGAAACTGTCCAATAAAACAGGAATACCACTGAATAGAGAGGATTTTGACCTCCAAACATAATGGAATTCATTGTTACATGTTTTCTGTAAATGAGGTGCTGGGTAACAGAAAAGTTGACTTTGTTATCAGAGGAAGTAGGAAACAAAGGCCAGCTGAGAGGAGGCTGACTAAAAATAGCATGTTCAAAAAGTAAGAGCAGCTTTTAACAGAAAAACAACAAACGCAGGGACACAAGTTTGTTCTATCTGAGGAGCAACTGACAAAGTAAAGAATATGGAATTCAGTGCAAGTGTAGTGTCAGACAAAAATGAAAATGTAAAAACATAATATATGTGTTCATTTGTGTATTGCAGTGTGTAATGCAGTGTGTGTGTGTGTGTGTGTGTGTGTGTGTGTGTGTGTGTGTGTGTGTGTGTGTGTGTGTGTGTGTGTGTGTGTGTGTGTGCGTGTGTAATGAAGCTCAATACAACAGGAAACAATTTCAACGGGTGTGGCTGCCAGGCTCATCTGCTAACCTTGACTTGTCTTCCTACAGAAGTTCCCTGTCATCATTTGTTAAACAGAGCTTTGTGTACACACACACACAAACACACACGCACGCACACACACACACACACACGCACCATCTCTCAAAATGGAACCTTAATTGTGTATTACTGTTTTGCTACCAAAGCTGTAAATGTTCTGTCAGACAGATGGATGCTTTCTATGTGCAGTAATCCATATCAGTAGAAACTGTAGTAGCATAATAACATGAGTATAGATAGTGGAGAATTACCACAGAGGCCCTGTTCACACTGGCATTGACATGGCTCTAATCCGTCCGTTCACACCTGGTGCTAGAACTCCACTGCTAAAGGAGTGAGACCACAGGCTGCTCAGACCAACTCTGAATGTGGTCTGAGTGATCAGTACTCAATGTGTCTTGGCTGCATTCACATCCGTACTTAGAGCTGTCCACTTCGGATCACCCCAGCAGCATGTTGAAGCCATGTGAATGTGGCCTGAGATGAGCTTCTACCATCCTCTGTATTGCATATTCAACCCTGTCTCCTCCAAAAGAATCTCTATATTACTAAACTGTTTTCGTACAACCTGCAGGCCTGATGGATTGTTTTATGACACCGGAAACTGCTTTATGGTTTGTGGCACAACACAAGAACAGAATGTTATTCTAACAAATGTAGGAGTAATATCTATATGTATTGTATCATTGATTCTGATGTACAGAAACCTGTAAGTACAGAGCTTTTAAGAAAGATACAGCAGAATTACCTGTTTACTTGAGTGCATGTAAACACACCAATTGCACACAGTCGTTTCTACTAAAAGGGACAGATGTTCCTCCTACCGTCTGTTATTGATGACAGACCCCTTTGCCTGCAAATATTTATGGTTATAAATAAAAGCGCAATTTAAGCACTTAATTTAAAAATCTTACCTTTTTGTTTCTTCTTCCCTTCTTTCCATGTGGGCATAGGCATGGTCTCAGCTGGGCACCCAAATTCAGATGACAACCCACCATTGCCTTGGGCTGTAGGGGACTGGGTCATAGATGCTGGGGTGGTATCAGTAACAGCATGCTGGGAGAAGGAAGCAATCCTCTGTAAGATTGAGCCTACACTATCTCTGGCATCACCGAGGCTATCCTCCACAGACCAAAAGGCTCTGGGGCTGGAGGGGCTAGAAGGGTTAGGTAGGTTGGGGACCATCTTAACAACTTGGGTTCCTGAGATAATCTTCTTCTGGGGGCTCTGGGCAGGAGAAAGGGGCACTGGGGAACAAATCATCTCTGTGACAGGGATGGAACCCTGCAAAAGAGTTACAGAACGTGGGGAGAAAGGCAAAAAGGGATGGTGGAGGGAGGGGGGAGGGGTGTCGGAGGCACCGTCCAGGCTGCTTAGAGAGGCTGAAGGACTGGCCGAGGTGGATGGTTGACTGGTGTGGTGTTGGAGGCCTCCTGTGGTCCTTGGTGGAGGCTTGGGGGGGTTGGGGCTTGGGGATTCTCCTTGAGTCTTGGTAGGAGAAGTGGTTGAGGTGCTGCCGACCAAGCTGTCCAGATCCAAGGGAAACTTGTTGAGACGTGAAGTCTCTTTGGCCTTGGGCTGGGGAGCCTTCAGGACCTGGGCCCCTAGCGGTTGGTAGTGTTTTTTGGGGCCACAGTAGCCCTCCTCCCCAAAGGAACTGGCATTATGAAGACGACCATTCCAGTTTGCATTAGCATTGGCATACCTTAACGCCGGAGACATCCTGCCTCCACCTCCACCTCTTTGCATACTGACCATTCCTCCCCCTCCATTACAACTTTGGAGGTCTAGGCTGGGCATGGAGCCATGGTTCAGCCCCTGATGCTCTGGTACATCGTGCATAATCCCTGGCCCCTGGTCCATCTCGGAGTGGAAAACACTCCCATGGGAAGAAAACTTCTTTAAGTAAGGGTTGTTTCCTAAGTTGGCACCTCCCTCTCGGTGCTGTTGTGGGAGCTGGGGCTGGGTTCGGTGGTACTCGCCAAGAGGTGGAGGGCTGAGATATGACCCCAGCTTAGTAAGAGGGAGGGCACTCCCACCTCCCCCAGAGTACTCCAGGCTGGACGTGGAGCTGTGAAGGCTGTCGTTGTCACTGCCTGGCCCAGACAAAATAGAGTAACCGTTGGGGTTTAACCTGCTCTGGAAGGATGCAGCTCTGGTCACGGCGGAGCCATTGTTGTGGATTGCCGACTTGTTCATGGTTCCTCGGTTGAAGGACCGGCTGCTGACTACCCCACAGGACTTGAGCACTGGGCTGGGAATGGAACTGAGGCTGATGCGAGAGTGGTGGGCTGTGGAGCCCAGGCTGTTGTTGTTGTTGTTATAGGCTAATGAAGGGGACTGGCCACCTCCTCCCAGCTCCTCACTGGCTTTGTTGTGGTGGAGGAAGAAATGGGAGGAAGAGGGAGAAACAGGGGTGGAGATGGGTGAAGCTGAAGAGAAGGATGGTATGTCATCCACATCTTCAATGTCGAAGGATCTCTTCAGTGCTGCAGGTGGGAAGATAAAATATACGAGTTGTTAATAGACTGTCCAATTAACATCTAACCAGTCAGTCTTGACATAAAATGCTCTTGGAGATGTCAAATGTTCTTGGAGTCAGTGTGGACTCACACTGTTCATGTGTTGAACTAGAATTGTATATGTTTGGGATGTTTGTAACAACTCATTTCCCTGACTTTTAAATGGAAGCTGAAACCTGAAAAGTAAGAAAACACTCAAAAAACATTAGCACAATTCAGCTCACAAACCTGGTGTGTGTTGTTATATTTGATCAAATACCAGCAGGGACTGTGGTCTAAGAAGAGTAATGGTTTGGCATCAATTATATCATTAATATCTTAGCATGCAAGATGATTCATTAAGCTAACTGGCGCTCGTCCACTTCATTGATTGATAGCATGCTAGATCACTAGCTTTGGTCTGTAGCTTACGTGCTAGCTAGTTTCAATGTGCTGCTGGCCAATCCGGTAGATCAGGAGAGCACCAGACTGACTGCTGAACCCAGCCGGCGTCTGCTTCCCACAGCAATAGCTGAGACAGCATATGTCTCAGCTGTAAGAAGTTGAACCAATTAGTATTTCTGATGCGAACTAACAAGGGTGACAACGTTTAAACCACTAGTCGAGTAATTGGGCTCATCCCTAGTACATCTTATGCAAGAGACGACAAGTAAGTGATGGACATTAAAATACTCCACCATCCATCCCATATGTCCTTGAGATGTCCCTCCCTGAACTGCAACAACTCTTTCTTGTTCCCACTGAATAAAGAGCAGCATAACCACAGCTTTCATTATTTAGCCTGTTTTTTTATTGGGGCGTTCAGTTGATAACCTTTGAAACTTATTTAAGTTGTGACAGGACACGGTGCCCAGACAATGTGTCTCCCTCATGTCTGAAAGTCTGTGCTGACCAGCTCGCCGCCACCTTCACATAGCTCTCCAACAGATTACGTGTCCCCAACCAACCCTCCATCACTGGATCAAATTTCTACAGGCCCTGTTGTCAGTAGTCATGAAATTTTTTGAGAAGGACAACACACGACTCTCTGCAGTCTGCCTAAAAGGGTCAGAGGATGATGCAGTCAACATGGGACTGCAATACCTCCTGAAAACACCTCGACTCTGCAGGGAAACACGCAAGGATCATGTTTGTGGACTTCAGCTCAAAGTTCAACACCCTCATCCCAGAGATCCTTTGCTAAAAACTCACCCAGCTCACTGTCAGTTTGTCCACAAATGAGTAAATTCTGTACTTGCATAGCCCTTTTCTAATCTTCGGATCACTCAAAGCACTTTTACACTACCATGCAAGGTGCCTACTTCAGACCATCTGAACTAACTAACATTCATACCCGTGTAAACACGGCAGGCACAGCCTACTCGGGAAATTTTGGGGTTTGGGGTTAAGGGGGTCCACTGTGAAAGCCTTTAGGTTTCTGGGATCCAGCATCTCCCAGAACCTCAAGTGGAATTCCAACATAGACACCATCAGGAAAAAGGCCCAGCAGAGGATGTACTTCCTGCTCCAGGTCAGGAATGCTGTGTGTGTGGACACATATACGCTCTACAGTATGTCAATATGTGTTCATGCTCAGAAGATCATATTAAATCTCTCTCTTTTCGTTTCCAGGTCCTGAATCTTAGCCAGTTGCCTTTGTATGGGAACAGTGTCCCCTCCTTTTGTTTAGGGCACACACACGCACATGCACACACGCACACGCACACACACACACACACACACACACACACACACACACACACACACACACACACACCTTCCTGCAAACTTCAAACACAAAGGGTGGATTGAGGTCGGAGCTTGAGTCAGGGCATCCAGTGGGGTTTTTTGTTACAAAAACCACCCACTCCAACGTGACATACCATGAGAAGGAGTGGGTAAGAGGTTCACAGGAGGAGGGGATATAATTATAGTTCCAAAGAGAAAGCTGAGATCTCATCCACAGCTGACTGAGAAAATTGCACCTCTTTGAGGTGAATTCATCACAGTTGGCAAAGCTATTTCTACATATTTTTTCAATATAAAAATAGCTCTATATTTTTGCTTGGTTTGCCTCCCCTTAAACCGATAGTTACCATAAACTGTAAATAAGAAATGGACGTAATCCTTGTGACGTCCCCCGTTGGTTGTTGTTGTTGTTGTTCAGAAGTTTGGAGTTTGGCCTGCAACCTGAAGTGACACGAGAGTGTGTACTAAAGTACAACCAAACACTGAAGACATTTTTAGGACCACAATGTTACATTTAACTTTCAGGAAGTGAAAACACACTATGAAAGGGTTAAAGTTGAAGGGCAAAAACAGGTGTCAGACCGGACAACGCCTCGGTAGAGACCTGTCAATCACATGGTAGCCCCGGCCTAAAGCATACCCTGCTTTATGGTCTAAACAACACTATGACAGTGAACCAGAACGGAAGAGTTGTGGGTCGGACAGGCACACAATGAACTGAAACTCACTATAAAGCTCTGCTAAAGTCAAAAGAGAAAAATAACGAGTGGTAATGCCGTGTCACCTGAGGGTCGTACTGGAAATTAAGAAGAAATGGTGAAATGTAAAAAACGTTTCGCCCCAGCATCGTGATCAACAGGAGGGGGTCACTCCTTTACCAGTGTTTCCCATCATAGACCATTGTGTGGCGCGAGCCATCAACATCGAGCGCCACGAATTGATTCTGTCTCTTTTTTACACACATTCATCTCCGCACACACTCGTTCACACACACACACACACACACACACACACACACACACACACACACACACAAACACGCACAGACAGACACACACACAATGACTGCAACAGGAGGGGGTCATGGGGAAGTCTCCTTTACGGACATGGACAGAAGAATATGTGCAGTAATAGGTGATGTTCACTGTCACTTATTGCAAGATGCATGTGAATAACCCTCCATTACCATCTAAATAATAGACGATTTGAGTAGTTTTGAATTAGATAGATACTTAGGAAGCAGCTCAAAGGCCAGTGAATGCTTAGTGTGTGTATGTATGTCACTGAGAGGTCATTGGTCTGGTCATTCAACACACAGAGACCGTGTTTAAGTCTTAATGACATGAGAGGAGTCCTGTAATTACAGTTTAGCTCACTCTCTCCTCATCTTCACTAGAGGGAATGCCCCGCCTTGTGTGGAGCACTGCTGCTCACCTTCTCAATCTGGAAGTTTCTTTGTAAAAGTTTAATGATCCCTCTGTTAATCTCAACAATAAATCTCTTTCAACATTTGAAAGTCACACTATATCACATTTGTCACATTTTTAAACAAAGTTGTGTTTAACTCCCTGCTGGGAGCGTTTGAGAGGTGCTGTGTTTTTTCAGCGGAGAGCTTTTGGCTGTTGCTAAGATACGGAATATCCTTAGAAGTTGAAATGTTGGCACAAGGTAGAGGACTTGCTGAAGGGAAGGCTGAAGCATGTATGGAGAGAGCACAGACCTGCCGGCCCATGTAGGTTCATGAAAATTTGTGGGCAAGGATACATTTCGGCGGCCAGGTTACCATCGTTTGGTTCTGGAGCTGAAGTTAGACTAAGCCCGGTTCAAAGAGTAGACCACTTTTGCGCTGTTTGTCCCGCCCCTCCTCCATTGTGATTTGACGGCCAGAAAAAGCGGCAAATTAATTTTTAGTGTTACAAATTGTTTACGTTGTGTGCATGGTGTGTTAGTCGTGGGTAATGGTGAACAAGGTCAGTAGTTATAGTGCCGCTCTAAATACCCTTCCAGCTGGCCCGGACCGTAGCGCTCTTTACAGATATGCACTTGGATGGCATAAATGAAGAATTCATATTGTACAGTAAATTAAAACTGATATGCTGATATTTGTGGTGTGAAGGGCAATGATCCAGAAAAAGGATTTTATGAAAGTAGACATTGGATTTTAACATGAGTTCAAAAGCTTACTACCGTATTTTCCGCACTATAGGGCGCACTGGATTATAAGGCGCACTGTCAATGAATGGTCTATTTTCGATCTTTTTTCATATATAAGGCGCAAACTATAAACATTAAGTCAAAACAGTCAGTCAGTCAAACTTCCTCCACTTCCGTACCATTGATTCATTAATGTTGAATTCTCTCGCAGCTGCTCTATTCCCATGTTCTACTGCGTGACTGATAGCCTTGAGTTTGAAGTCCGCGTCGTAAGCGTGTCTCTTGACAGGAGCCATGTTGGGTCCTTATACACACACACTGTAATATTATGGTGAAGCACAGTATGTATTACTCCGCGACGCTCCTGACTACGGTGGCCGTGATGCTGCTGCGGTGCGGCTTTGTAGTTTACCAAAGTCGTACTAAAACATGTTGACAGAGCGCGTGTACCACACAAAATCGCTTCGAGGTCAGTAAGCACAACCAGAATTAATCCATATATAAGGCGCTCCGGATTATAAGGCGCACTGTCGTTTTTTGAGAAAATGAAAGGCTTTTAAGTGCGCCTTATAGTGCGGAAAATACGGTACTAATAAATCCATCTGCTGATCGTGAAGTCTGTTCAGGAAGTGTTCTTTTAATGATGTGGATAAGGTAATGTATACAACCTATTCATGCAAATCAACAGGAACGCTCGTCAGCGGGGTTTCACAGGTCAAAAGCTGTTAAAACTGCTGTGCTCATATCCGACTCTGTGTACTTTTTCCGTTGAAGTACTGCATAAACTTCTGTCAGTCTCCCGAATTTGATTTCCCCACATGGGTCTTGATGATGCAGGATGACAATCATCAAAACTGTCCAATCAGTGAGTTACCTGTCAGTCTGTACAGCTTCATGTTGACTCTTATTGGTACATAAAAAGCCAGATGGAACAGGAACAGGGACCAGAACTAAAACACAACAATGTATCATGTTTTCCTCTGGTCTGGACCAAATGAACCCAGCTACAGGGGAGACAGCAGCCTTAGTTATGATAACATTGCCCTCATCAAGTAAATTGCTGAGATCTTGTAATGCAGTGGTATTGCCTAATTTAGGTCCAACAGACAATTAAACAGTTTGTAAAGCAGTTGTAAATTTTAATCACTCTCCCTCCTCCTCCAGGCTTGTGGCTTGGAGATCATCCCCGGTGGCAGACAGAACTGCATCGTGAAACCGGGCTTATAGGGAGCCGGTCTAAACACAGAAGGTGTCCCTATTCTACAGCCATTACTTTGTGCAATGAGCATATACCTATAACATAATAATAGAGAAAGTAAAAATCTTGTCTCTCGCTACTTTAAATTGAAAAAAAAAGAAAAAACAGACCCAGTAAGCCCAGCCTTATTTCACACACCTCATTTGTTTCAGGACCTACCTGAGCAGCTAATGGCCCACAGCCTATGAAGGCTCCAGGCAGGCTGGGGAGGGGTGTGTATGTGTGTGTGTTGGGGGGGAGGGTTGTGTGGACTTGGCTGGGTTCGCTGAGGCTACAAGTGTGAACCTGCCCTCCATACAAAAGATAAGGAGTCCTGGTATCAGGTAATTGCTGGCAAGCTGTCAAACAGTGGGGAAATAATTACGGTGGCAGTGGTGCACTCCGTCTCCGCTCTGTTCCACCTGTGTGTGTGTGTGTGTGTGTGTGTGTGTGTGTGTGTGTGTGTGTGTGTGTGTGTGTGTGTGTGTGTGTGTGTGTGTGTGTGTGTGTGTGTGTGTGTGTGTGTGTGCTGTCTACATTTGGCCCCCCTCCCTCTGGTCTCACTAATCCTCTCCTCTTACACAATCTGATAAAGAGAGATGCTCAAAATCTCTCTCACACCGTGCTGAATAACTCGCAGCTACGTCTCTATGAGTTTCTGGGAAAGTGTGTTTAGCTGGTGTGTAGATGTGCGATCAGTTCACTGGGAAAGGTAGGTGTGTGTGTATGATGAGAGCTTGCTTCCTGTAGAAGCAGTCTTGCATGTGCACATTATCATGCTTTGTGCTTCTCTATGCTTCTTTTGTGATTTTTCAGCTGGCAAAACATAATATTATTTCAAAGTTCATTATCAGTGTATTAAAGAAACAGAGGCTCTATTCTGTAGAAATAATTTCTAGTGCACTCCGTCTGTGCACGTCATTTTTTTTATCACTTCACATGCACCAAGACAGTCACCAGTCATGATATCACCGGTGCATGGTGACCTGCTTGCAACCTTCAGTCTTTTGAAACATGGAAAATACAACGTTGCTGTCTCCATCTATCTGTTCCAGTGATGGTTGTTGTCATGTAAATGCTCTTTGTGGGTTTTATTCAGACATGACAAAACCGATACAATAAGAGCATGGAAGTAGTCACCGTGATGTCACTCACTGGTTCATGGACTACGGTCTTGAAGCCTCTAGTTCGGCATTTTGGCCGTTACCATCTTGGTAACGGCCAAAAAGCCCTAAAGCATACCCTGCTTCATGGTTTATTTGACTCTAACTGGGACTATACTTTACATCATGCTATACTGAGACATGAAGGAGGTTGCTGCCTGAGTAAGAGCCAAAGTTCCTGGTGATATTTAGCAGCTGGTGCATGAGATAAAGCAATGCCAAGGCAGGAGAACAGCAGTGAATGAAAGGGTTTTGTCAAAGACTAGTAGCTTTGAAAACTCTTTTAAATGTCCCTTTAATGACCATCATTACCGGTAGTGAGTAGAGCTCATAGTCAAACATCTTTATTATAGAATCCTGCTGCATTTTTTTAAAAGTCTGACATGACACATAGAATGTTATGATATTAAATTGGGATTCTCATTAAATGCCTATTACCTCATTCATTTAGCTGGTTATTCAAATGCCATCCATGAATGCTGAAACTATTGCTCACATTCATTGTTCTTTGTTCAACCTCTTTTCTCTGGTTGATTTTCCTCAGCAACTTCAAACCAGCTCATTCACAGTGTTTTTTACTAGTTTATGATAAACAGTTTTTTATTTTCTTTGTGCTTAAGAGATGATGAGGTGAAAAATGATTTCCCAAACCAAACAAGACAAGCACAATTACCATCTCATGGTGGCTTTACGTTCCTGTGGCCTTCACGTGACATGTCTGAAAGGAGCTCATGTGTCTTCCTGCTCTGAGATCTGTAAACACTGGCAAGTGAAGAGCTGCAGTTGTTGCAGCTTTTGGCAACAGGCCAGAACCCCAGATGAAGGAAAACATGGAACAACTGGCCTCCAGTTCAGCTGGTCAGAATCACATAGCGTCCAAGAGGATATCAATGCTATGTTTGTGTGTGTATGTATGTATGTTCCTGTACGTCCTTACCAAATATACTTACTTCTGACTCACTACTTACTAACTTGAATAAATCCAGTTGTTTGAAGATATTTTCAGAGAAACATAAATAGATCCTAAAACCTGTTGAACTCCCTAACACTCTCATTCTCTCACAGCTTTAAGCAGCTCATAATACATCATCAAAACTACTAACACCAGCCCATTATTTTCTCTGTTGTATTGGAGCAGATGAGCTGCCGAAGAGGAACAGGAGTTGGTCTCGGGTGTAGTGTAGAAAAAGTGCCGGTTTGCTTTTACAACAGGCTAAAGTCAGGATGCATTGTGTCATAAGTTCCCAGACGATTAAACTTGATTGAACAGTCCTTTCAAAAAGATCATCACCAAATACTCAATCGGTTAAACCTGGAAAACAAGCACTATATAGCAAAAATGAAACAAGGGACAGTAGCTGTTCATTTATTTCCCGTAGGCACATTTAGTTTTAGACCTGTTTTTCGCTAGACCATAATAGCCTCCCAATTAATATCACAGTTTCAGTGAACTATAGTTGCATCTTGCTAACCAATCTAGCACTAGCATTAGCTGCTAACGGTCTGCTAAATTTCCAGCTCAGCCCTCTCATCCCAATTTGTTCACTTATGGTTCCAAAAAAACAAGATGTTGACGGTCAAAATGCCAAACTCAAGGCTTCCAAACACCTATAAATAAACCAATGGCTATCCATAAACCAACGGCTATCCATAAACCAATGGCTATCCATACACCAACGGCTATCCATACACCAACGGCTATCCATAAACCAATGGCTATCCATAAACCAACGGCTATCCATACACCAACGGCTATCCATAAACCAATGGCTATCCATAAACCAATGGCTATCCATACACCAACGGCTATCCATACACCAACGGCTATCTATACACCAATGGCTATCCATAAACCAATGGGTAACCATACACCAACGGCTATCTATACACCAATGGCTATCCATAAACCAATGGGTAACCATACACCAATGGCTGACATCATGTTGACTACGTCCACTTTTATGTACATATGCTCGCAGCAGAGCAGCGCCACCAGTTGTAGGAAATGCCGATGGTAACAGGCCACTAAAAAAACTGAAATATTAAATAAACCATATTCGAACATTAAAAAAAGTTAATCTAGACATATGGAGTGAACCAGACAACATACTCATGGGTAAAGATATGTTGAAGTAGGGGGGTGGTTGAAAAATAAGGAAAGTATTCCCTCCATCCTTTACAAAGCAAACCCCTCTGATAATTAACCAGCTGCAGGCCAGTGAGGGGGGTTGATTTGGGAACCAGTAAGCACTGGGAGCACTGGAAGCTGTCCTGAGGACACACAAAGAGTGGATGCTGAGTCTGGGCATGTCCAACCCCCCCTTTGACTGCACATTCCACACAGGTAGAACTCTCTGACAGAAAAGACCCCATGTGCATTGACACGTGTGAACACACACATGCAAACTCGCACAGAGTTATGTGAAGTAAAATGCATATTGCAACCAACCGCAACCACAACACCATGCACACACACACACACACACACACACACACACACACACACACACACACACACACACACACACACACACACACACACACACACACACACACACACACACACACACACACACACACGGACAAACACATTAAAACAACTTCCACTAACTAAAAGCACATCTGGAAGACACATTCCAAGCAGCCACTTGCAATGTCTTAACACTGAAAATCACACAGCGCCTAAGGAGTCATAAGCACACACACACACAGACACAGACACACACACACACACACACACACACACACACACACACACACACACACACACACACACACACACACACACACACACACAGAGGCAGAGTTTCTGACTACCATATGCCTCTAAGCACCTGTTGCCTGAAAAATATTAGAAGCTGGAGTCTATTAAAGGGACAGCACGTTCCAAGTTTTACCGACAGTGCTTCATACCTTTTTAAAGGGAGAGAGGAAAGAACAGAACGGCGGTTACAGGCAGATGCAGTGCTTGGCCATATGTCTAGTTCTTGGGTTTTTTTATCTGGCGGTTTCAAGGTATATTAAGTTTGCTTTTTTGCATGACTGGGCCTTTTATATAGGTGTGTGGTAGCTTATTCTACAGTCAGGAGTAAATTGAATATAAAAAAAACATTTTAAACATCATGTTTAAACTGAAGGCTCCAATTACAATAGGGTTTGCTTGGCCACACAAAATTATACCATATACGAAGAAATCAGAATCCATGAAACAATTCTAGAAAGTTAACAATAATCATTATGCAAACTGGAACTTAGAAAAAAACAAGAATAAAATATAAACAAGTTAGATATGCCAATAATGCATTCAATGTGGCTTAAATGGAATGAAAGTTTCAAATAAAAGGATGTCGCCAAATCATCAAAATTAAAAAACGTATACCATAATATCAATATGACTATTAACAAAACATTAATTATGATTGTTATAAAATATATATACTATACATACATACACATCTTTCATTTCAAAACAGGATATTTTAAGATAGTTGTATAAGCCCTATAAACTGACCACAGGTCTGTTGTACTAGAAAAGTGGGTGACTGTACTTCGGTGTTGTTGGTATAATGTTGGATAGCAGTTTGGCTGAAGTATTATCGGCCCGGAAAGATGTTACCTTGAACCCAGTGTTTTACTCATGGACCTGACGTCCTTCTCGACTGTCTCCAGTGGGACCGTGTCCTTCACTGTTGGATTATTGTTGCGTTCATGATGTCGCTCCACTGCTGCTTTTCCTGACATATGGAGTGCCTCAGGCAAATGTCTGACCTTTGACCTTGCCGTTTCACTGGCCCTACTGACGGCCTAGAACCCGACCACCGTAATCACACTCTTCGTCCTCCAACATGTTTTGTGCGGAGGTGACGGACATTGATAGTGTTAGCACCACTGGCAGAAACAGTGGCTACGTCTGATTTTTTTAAAACCATAAAAATGTAGGAATGTGCAGTAGTGACAGAGCCTCTCCAAGCTGTTAACAGACGTTTATGCAACTAGGTGCCGGCTATAACATCACCCAGCATGCTGTTTTGCAATGTAATTTTGTATTGAAGGCACAGAAGAAAAAAAACAAACATTAAGAGCCCATTATGATCAGAAACCTAATACATTCATTCACTGCCCAACAATGATGTTAACAGAGAGAGGAATAGAGCTGAAGAATGGTTTCCAAAACCACAGTTTAAGTCCCTGCAGACAAAGTTCTCCTTTTAGAAGATGAAAATAATATGGATATCGTTTCTTTTTTAGGGGACATCACTTCACATCTGAATGAACTAAATTTAAAGCTGCAAGTCAAGAAACATTTAGTCAATACTTTTCTTTCTAAAATTAAGTACTTTATTTTAAAAGTCACATTTTTCAAATGCTTTCTGTCATGTACTTCATTTTTTTTAATCCAGCACTTATTTTACTTGATATTTAATATTAGCGTATGCATTATTTATAATTCATATGGTTCAATTTGAAATCTGACATTGATGATATTATTCAATTTAACTTTCTTTACTTGATTTGACAGTCAGTTGTTGACTACATACATTGATACCATGATACAACTGCTAGGCTACTTTTATATATATGGCACTAAATCAAAGCACAAGTTAGATATGATGTGACGTTCCAGACCTTTTGCAAGAGGAGGAATTTTAATTGAATACCCCTGTTACAGAGGAAGATTTAGATGATTGGCAGCCTTTGTGAAATTTGCACTCTGATAGCCTATGAAGATTTTTTTTTAAAGAAGAGCACACTCAAAGTACTGTTTACATTACCTTCATAGCCACAACCTTTGATAATATTAGGTTAAAATGACCTTCCCATTTTTTATTTATAAATGTCACCTTACCATTATTTATCAGATGATTTAATGGTTTGTTCCCCTGGTATTGTTGCAGTTTTTAAATCTAATTTTCAACGGGGTTGTGGATGAATTTAATCTAGAAATCTTTTTTCTTCTTCAAACAACCAGTTAACCAGTTAAAATATGCTGAGTATCACTGCAAGTCTGAGTATGGAGGAGTTCAGGGTGGACAGACAATCCAAAAATAGGACTTTCACCCAAGACACCAAGTTTGTGTTAATTTGACACCAAAAGTCAACGGTTTTACCAAATTTTATTACTTGATTTACCTACTAAGTGGCAATTAAGTGAGTTGCGTAGCAGTCTTTTTACGAAACAAACTTAAATTTTTTCGTAAACCCAACCAAGTGCTTTTGTTGCCCTAGTTGCTGGTGTTACTGGACATTTTCAGGTGAATGTGTGAAAAATCAAAAAATTACTTTTGGGAAGATATCAGCAGCCATTTTTTTTAAGAACCAGATATATTTGGTGAATATTTGAAAGTCTTCACATAAAATTAGATTGCCAAGGAATACCGTTGTGATCATGGTTAATAACAAACTCAGATCATGACTGAATTTAGACCTTTCCGATTTTTTCTTCATACTTTCTCTGCAGTAATGGTTTTGGCTCCGCTCACTCTCCGTGGTTCATTAGAACGGATCCAGTGTGTCTTAAGGGCCTGACAACTCCCGACATGTCTGAGTACAGAAGGCCTGCACTGATCTCATGCCAAATCCTGATCTAATATGGAAGAATGGCTTGGCAGCAAGACAAGTCAAGTACTACCTGTGTGTGTGCGTGTGTGTGTGTGTGTGTGTGTGTGTGTGTGTGTGTGTGTGTGTGTGTGTGTGTGTGTGTGTGTGTGATCATGGGCTCAGGACAGAGTGGGATTTCGGCTCATTAGGTGGAAACACTTGTTAGTGAGATCAGGGGAAAGTGTGCATTAATGTGCAGTATGACCTATATGTGTTCAGGGAAGGGTTTCAGCTAGTCGGCCATGACCGGACAGTGTATTCATTTTTCATTATTTGGCGGTCACTGTTACAATTAGCTGCATGACTTTTACATCACACAGCGACACAGACAGCAACGTTTCAGCCATGCACACGCACACGCACACACACACACACACACACACACACACACACACACACACACACACACACACACACACACACACACACACACACACACACACACACACACACACACACCTGTCGTCTGTATGGCAGTTCTTCAGCGTGAGTGAAGAAGAAAAAGTTCAGTTTGTCAAAACTGCCAAATCCATAATAAGCCGTGGAGGAACGTTAAAATCATTTAGAACTAGGGTAATCAGACACTTATTATATTGTAATTCATTATCATCATGCGCACAGCACAGTCTCTCTCCCTATCTCAGTCCTCTTTATAGCGGAGCTAACATCTAATGTTAAGGTGTTGAGGTTGCAAAGACTTGCATAATGATGTGTTCAAGCTCTGCTCAGTAAAAATGAGTATTATAAGTAAGTGAATTAAAACGTTATGTGTTCAAATGCAATATTGTAAGAAAAAAAATGATTGTTGAGAAACTTGAATAAATACAGTTGTTTGAAGGAGATGTTTTCACAGCAATATAAAATAGATATTAGAGATTATTAACCGCGATAGATGAGTATGATCCAATTCAGAACAGTTGACAGTTAACACTGACTTGGGGAAGATTGTGATTGTTTTTTTGGGATGGTTTAGTGTTGGTGGTTAAAAATGTTGTGTGAAGCTGTCAATTATAGTTCTTTAAAATAAAATCTAAATCGGTTGGTCAGAATAAAAAAAAAAATTGCAATCGGTGCATCTCTATATGTTTTTGATTTTGTATTAATGACAAATGTTGTTTTTCAGAAATCTAACACTAACTGTCGTTTCCACTAAGTGTGTGTGCTCCACTGCGTTAATGCAGGGTGGAATGTACAACTTTTCATGAGCAAAGACAACGTGCAGTTAGTGTGTGTGTGTGTGTGTTTGGGTGTGTGTGTGGTCACTGGGTCAGTGAGTCATGGGACCCCTCTGATCTCTGCAGGGTTCTCACCCTGCTGGACTGCAGTACCAGGATGTGACAGGGCTGGGAGGGGCAGCTCTTAGCCCCCCTGACCTCCCCTAATCTCCCATGTCACCCAAAGGCCCCAATGCCCTCCTGACTCGCCCTCCAATCTAGTAAACACCTTCCAGTGTCACGCTGCTGACTCACACAAGGTTTGGTTTAGGTCCTCACCTCTAAAGATGGAATCCCAAATTGACACCAGAATATGGAAGAATGAACGTTCACACACAAATGCCATTTAGTGTTAATATTAGGATAAATTGGGCTACTCAAAAATACCTTCATTTAGCAAGTCAGTGGTAACACAAAGTTCCAGGTCCTGATTGTATGTCCATGTTATCAACACAACATTTACATGAATGTCAATGACTAGAAGAGATCGTCAAATTGGCAACACCACGTACCTTTGTATCATTTGATGTGTGGAGCTAGAGATGGTAATTGATATGATTTTATCAATACCGAAGCCATTATCTATTCCTCTTATTGACCCAAATCTTTTTGGATTCCTACGAAATTTTGGGGTGAAATAGAATACATACATCACGGCAATTTTTTCAGACTGAAGAAGTGGAGGCCCAGCAGCTGATGAGGGAGGGTCCGTGATAAAAGTTTGTTTCTCTGGAGAGTTGACACACGTTGACACTCAGAAATATGACATTTGGACTCGGATGAGTTGACTTTAATCTGTCAAGAGGCTAAATTCTGAGAACATGATGCTACTCATTTCAATAGCACATAGGATCCCATTGTCCCGGGCGGATACAAGATTCCCCTGATAATGGTACCTTGTGAACAACAAATCCATGATTAAATTGGCAGGAGAGCTAGTTACCGTTAGCTGTTGGCAGCACACTCCTTATTGGCTAGATAACAGAAATAATAGCTAACGTCAGAGGTTGCTTTGAGTTACGTCATGATGTATAAAGCTCTATTCAGTAAAAAAAGAGTATAGAGTGAAGGTAAATTATTAAAAGATGTGTTGAAATATTACCTTGTAAAATTAAGAGTCAAATTAAAGTCAGCAATTTAATCGCAGTAACAGTCACCTTATTCTATCATTAATAAAACTCAAGGCTCTGACTCACGTCATTTAAGATAAGATAAGATAAGATAATCCTTTATTAGTCCCGCAGCGGAGAAATGTGCAGGATTACAGTAGCAGAGAGGACAGTGCAAACAAGAGACATAGTAAAAAACAAGATAAAAAAATATATTATATATTATATTATTATAAATAAGTAAAAACACAGTAAAGAATATTAAATAAGTTAAAAAAATCCACAATAACTAAAATATATTAAATATTTTCTGTTCCTCAAACAGAACATTTATGTTGGACAAGTCTGCAAAACCCTGAAGGTTTTGAATGCCAGCACTGTTTCATGGTTCACGTTAACTAAATGAATGAGTCTTCTCTTCAGAGTCGTGGTCCTTAAATCTCAAGCCTATAGAGAGTAGCTCCTGTCCATCTGATTAAAACACAAGTGGGTGCTGGAGATGAGGCAGCATCTTTCCCCCAGCATTCCACAGCCGGCTGGCCGGCCCAGCATCAACAATCGCTCCCCTGTTAAAATCTGATTTAGATCCGTCACATGTGATGATCTTCTTCCCCGGGGCTCTGGGCTCAAACCCAGCTGCTGGAGGAACCGGGTTCACTGCCTCTTTAAGGAGAGGGTAACTCTGGGAGCTAACGCATGTCACACAGAAGAGTTTGACTCTGTGGCAGACGAAGTGAATTGAGTCTGTGGCAAAGAAGATAAATTATTCCAAGCTGACCTCCCCAATCCTCCAGACATGTCTGCATTCAAAGCATTTTTTTTTTTGTATTTAGGTAGTCTATATAGTACTGCTTAATAAAATGTAATTTACAAAATTATTTTTACATGACTAATCTTTTTTTTAAATCTCATTTCTTTATATACTTTGTATTTTTCAAGAGTAAAGGCACTGACTGTCCTTTGACCGGTTTAAGTGTGAAATAGAGAACAGTTGCAGCTGTAGTTGAAAATGCAGCAACAGTCTTTGGCCAAAGGCTACACTAATTTGTTTAGAGGTGCAGATCAACACCTGTCTAAACAGAAGAATGTGGAAAGTAAGACAGAATGAAAGCAGAGGGGGCAGCTTTTGTTGTACTGTCCCTGCAGGGTCCCAGGACATGACGGATCACCCCGAGGAAGAACCCAGTCTGGTCATTCCTCCTTGACTGTCCTCACTCTGAAGAAAGTCTGTTATTAAAGCTATTCTTCTTTTTTCTACTCTTTGGTCTTTTCTCAATCCTTGAATGACTTATAGTGTTTTAAAGAGGTCTAGAAACATATCCTAAACCTCATGGACAGCTCTGTATCCTGTGGTTAGGGTTGGAAGGGTTGTCTCTGTCATAAGTGATGACAGAGAGTCCGAGCGGGTAAACTGAATTACGATGACTACGCTTGCGAAAGGTTGATCACATGACACTCAGGTCATTTGTCATGTATTTTTTTTCCTGTCCATGCTGTAATGTAAGACCAGGCCTTTGTGGTATTCACTTTAAAAATAATTTTTAAAGGGCTGTGCCTGGGCGACAAGAATATTGACGTTGGGCGTGTGGACGAATATTGGCTGCTGGCGATTGTCTTTTTTGTCATTTTATTTTGCTAATTTAATGAACTGAGTGAACAACAGGTCCTTAATTTTAAAACTCAGTTGTATACATTGACAAAAACTGCCTTTAGCATTGTGTTATACAGCGAAGGTGAAACCTCTACTTAGTCAGTGAGATGCTGATACGCTTGTCCATGCTTTTGTTTCGGTCATCCTGACTGCGGTTGTGCTCTACATACTGGTCTACCACAAGCAGACAAGGGTTTTAACAAAAACTAATATTAGAGATCATATCTTAATTAACCTCCAGTGGCTCCTTGTTTCTTTGAGAATTGATTTTAAAGTCCTTCTTGGCCTCGCCCCCCTTTTATATCACAGACTCCCTATCGATTGATGATCCTCCATGAACCCTAAGATCCTCCACAGCTGCTCTTCTAATTGTTCCAGGTCCCACAAAATCCTTTGGGGATGCTTATTTTCTCTTGCCTGATATCAGACAGAAGTGGAGCCTTTGATGTCCGGCGATAGAAGACATGTCAAATGAATTTGTTAATCAGTGGGATCATATGAAATTCAAATTATTTTTCAGCAGCCCATATGTGAAAGCGAGGCAGTTTAGTGAAGGATTGAGAGATGTCGCAGTAGTTGTCCCTGATAGACCTGCAGTCTATTCTGGAGGATTAATATAAATGTGTTAGATCACTTGAAAATATAGATGTCACAAAATGAAATTTCGATATCACAATTATTGTCAGAGGAATTATGGTTTTTCGTTTTTTACAATTACGAACCAGATTATTTCTAGTAGGCCATAGCTACCTAAACATGTATTATCATCATCAACTATATCCTTTTACTTTGTTACTCATCATCTATCGTGGTTATTTGCATTAAAACACACGTTTCAAATGATTAGGAAGTTATATGATTGTAATTTTATTGATTAAAAAATCTTGTCATTAGTAGTTCTAATGGTGTATTTTAAGCTGTTTAGAGATAATGTTATGAAGTTAAACAGGTCATAATTTTTCTCAAATATCTATTTTATGTTCAACTGGATTGTTTCAAGTTTCTCACCAACACAACATTTTACAAGATTTCACTTGGAACGCACCATATGCAACTAAATGAGAGCCCTACGGTTCTCTGTACTTTATAAGAACAGCTGTTAGCTGTCAACGTTACTGAGGCTACAAGCTCTCCTCCTGTTGATTACCACACCGATTTGTTCAAAGTGACATTAGCATTATAGGATCAGCAACTAAAGAGCATTAAGGCTGCAGATTTTTTACTTAATCAAGGCGAGAACGATTGTCAGTAAAACTTTTTTTTAAACACTCTGTTTGTTAAACTGTGTAAATAATCTGGGGTTCACGGACTCTCTGGTCATTTTATATCCAAAACCCTACCTCACTGCCCATTTAAGGCACTTTATTTAGATGATATAAAGCTGGACTGTTGGTTCCTTCTGACATTTTTACAGCTCTTTCCTCAACTCTGGTGAGTGGCACATCTCTCACACAAACACACACACACACACACACACACACACACACACACACACACACAAAACAAGCCGGCACACACACATTACGTGACATTTCACAGCACAATCAAACATCATGTCTCAGGAGGCTCATTGTCACAGGCCACTAATGTAGGAATCAGGACTCCTTTGATATTGTAGCTTCTTCAATACTCAGCTATGAAACCGCGACTTATTGAAGTTATGATCAAATCGGTTATTCCCGACATCCTTAGTTGTAAGGTTTGAAGATTCACAATGTATTGTAAAGAGCTGGCAGTCCAAGCTTAAATCTTTGTTTATACTGTTTCATGAACCGAGGCGTTTATGCTCAATGTGCTGTTTGTTGAATTCCGAAAAAGGTGTACAAACAAAATGATATGTGAAGAACCAAAAGGACACCGAGTGTAACTCATAGATGAAGATGTTGAATATCCTTTGCAAAATATAAACTCAAGTAAAGATTTTTAAGACCTCCTGTTTCTAAAGTAATGTAAATGGTGCATTTATTAGTGAACTTTCTGTCACAGTCACATGATCACGTGGAGCATAGTTACAAAAGTTCTGAAGTGCACGACCAAGCGCTGAGACCGCTTACGGAGCCTTTCAACCAATCTGCCGGCCGTTACTACGACATTTTGTGGCGCTTCACTACGGCAAGTTTAAACTACACTTAACGTTAAGGCTACAGTGACAAATTAAATACATTTTCAATCAATGAAAGCATTTGTGTATGAAATGTGACCCTAAACCCAACCCAAAATAACTTAAATACAGTTAACATAAAGTTACTTTGTTAAAGGATAACTTTGCTACCTGGACTCTATTTCACATGTTTCTGTGTCTAAGTGACTAATGAGGACATCACTTTATGAATCAGATCCAGTAATGTCATCTCTCAGAGAAACTCCCCTGTCCTCATTAGTCACTTAGACACAGAAACATGTGAAATACAGTTGAAAAGTATCAAAGCAATATTTTAAGGTCTGGTTGGGGTTAGGCACAAAAATGACTCGTTTAGGATTAGGGTATGTGGCAGTTTGGGATAAAAATGACTTTGTTAAGGTGAGGGGACCTTTGTCGTCATGGTTACAATAACAAACAGGGGTTCAAGGTTTTGGAACAATGGTGGTCATGGTTCAAAACAACCATGAAGCTGTCAGGTGGAAGTGGGGAATGAACAGCAGTCTCCTGTGATAAAGACATCTTGTTGACACACACATGCTGTTTTGGGGAAACCTGCTCGTACACTGTCCAAAGTCCTGCTCACTATTATCCTGGTCAATATTATTAATAACCACATTGAAAGTTTTTTTTTATGTTTTATGTGTGTATGATAACAGGATTTTGATTGTTTTAACTATAGAATATTCAATTTGGTACTGGCTTCTATAATCTAGTATCCCTTTTGAAGTATTGAACTATTGAAGTCACCAGTTAACATGGTAAACACACTTTTTAAAAACACCTGTTGGTCTGAAACAGTCGTGATCCTGTCGGGATTCTGTAGAACTTCAGGCTGTTATTTGATTATATACCGATTGTGACAAGTGAACGTGCAACAAGCATTTTGATGATGGTAGCAGCATGTTTAAAGCTTCTAACTCTGCTGGATGGCTGGGGCAAAACACCACTTCAGTTGTCAACATGTTATTGCATGCATATTCTAAATAAAAAAGGGTTATTACATTACATTACAGTCATTTAGCAGACGCTTTTATCCAAAGCGACTTACAATCAGTAGTATATTACATATCATTCACCCATTCACACACTGATGACAGGATGGTGCCACCATCAGACTCTAACTAACATTCATGCAACATCCAGTCCACACCGATGGCAAGCCTTCGGGAGCAACTTGGGGTTAAGTGTCTTGCCCAAGGACACATCGACTGCCGAAGCCGGGTATCGAACCACCGACCCTCTGATTGGAGAACTACCTTGCTCTCCACTACACCACAGCCGCCCCATTATAAAGGTGTCTATAGGACACAGTTTTCCTGAAGAGCCTCTTTTGTTCATAAACTTTTGTTCATAAACCCCTTTTTTAAAGGTAACATCTGTTCTTTTTGGATAAGTTCTTGTCTGTTTATTTCTAGAATGTCCTCCATTTTTAACTTTTTATAGAAGTTTTCATGCATTACTACAATGTTGAATCTACACTTTTATAAGAACGATAAAAAATAAATAAAAAATGTGTGCATTCAGCCAAGTCAGAAAGAGCAGGAGTGTTACAGAGACTAACAGAGCTGAAAACACTGCTTCTAAAAGAGACTATTGTCTCTCTGTCTCTCTCTCTCACACGCCCACACACACACACACACACACACACACACACACACACACACACACACACACACACACACACACACACAGGAGCTCAAGGCTTTGCTTACACTGTGTTATTAGTGCTGCTCTCTTACCTGCTCAGGCCGTTCTCCATCTGCAGTAATTATACTGGAAGTCTCAGTCAAAGACACACAGAAGCAAACATCAAATCTTCACCCTGTTCTTCTCTGATCGGCCATACCATACTGATGTGCGCATCGCTGTCAATGCAGCCCATAATCACCCTGACTGCTACTGATTATGAATCATTCTAGCTCCATTAAATGATGTTCAATAAAATGCCAGTTATTATAGTGGAAAAATGTCCCGAGGTGACGTGTCCAAATGACCAATCATAAGCCCAGACCCTCCGGATCCCAGTGTCCTCCCATAGAGGACAAGAAAGACGCACATATTTACGTTTTCCTTTCTTTGTGTGTAGAAACGAAGACTCTGGTATTAAAGAACAACAATACAAATAACCAAATTTGTACTGCTTTCTAAAAGTACTGCGTTTTTTTGCTCACCTGTCAGCAAACTGTCCATTTGATTTGTAGTAAAGTTACCCAACAAGAGAGCGCGTCTCCTCGGAGCCCTGATCCAGCCCCCCCTCTTTGGGTTTATTGGCGTGCAGCAGTGAAGTGGTTAAACATTAAAGCCTTAACATACCTTCAAAATCGGATAAAATCCCTTCGAGATGGTCATTCACGGAAAGTTCCGACATCCTTGCCTGGCAGCAGAAGCTCCGTGAAGCCGCTCCGAGTCAGATAAGGAAAAGATCGCCGAACCCTGAGAGGAACACGGATCCCGGTGGGAAAAGATCGGACAGGTGCGTGAAGGCAGGGTGGACCGACGGGGATCTGAGCTCTTCTCTCCGCGTGGTGAGGGTCCTCTCTGTCCGGGTAAAGTCAGGGAGCATCGCCCCCCCCCCCCCCGGCTCTGCTGGACCCGGGGGGCGGGGCGGAGGACGGTCTGGTGGGCGGAGCCGCATGCAAACACCTGGAAAAGGAATCCTCACTTTTCTCTGCCTTCTGTCCTCCCCCCTGCGGCCAAAGGCGTCAGATGGACCGAGAAACTTCTGTCTGTTCAAGAGTCCGAGCAAATCCTCACCCACACACTGATCGACCTGTCCACAAAGAATGCTCCACACTGTAAAAAAGCATACAGGAATTCATTGAATAGAAAATCTCCTGTCATTAACTTAATGTATATCCATCCATACACTATTTGTAACCTTGTATAGTATGTGTATTTATTGTCTGTGTAGTTGTATAGTATGTGTATTTATTGTCTGTGTCTGTGTAGTTGTATGTATAGTATGTGTATTTATTGTCTGTGTCTGTGTAGTTGTATAGTATGTGTATTTATTGTCTGTGTAGTGTATAGTATGTGTATTTATTGTCTATTTATTGTCTGTGTAGTTGTATAGTATGTGTATTTATTGTCTGTGTAGTTGTATAGTATGTGTATTTATTGTCTGTGTCTGTGTAGTTGTATAGTATGTGTATTTATTGTCTGTGTCTGTGTAGTTGTATAGTATGTGTATTTATTGTCTGTGTAGTGTATGTGTATTTATTGTCTGTGTCTGTTGTATAGTATGTGTATTTATTGTCTGTGTAGTTGTATAGTATGTGTATTTATTGTCTGTGTAGTTGTATAGTATGTGTATTTATTGTCTGTGTCTGTGTAGTTGTATAGTATGTGTATTTATTGTCTGTGTCTGTGTAGTTGTATAGTATTTATTGTGTATTTATTGTGTATTTATTGTCTGTGTCTGTGTAGTTGTATAGTATGTGTATTTATTGTCTGTGTCTTGTATAGTAGTTGTATAGTATGTGTATTTATTGTCTGTGTAGTTGTATAGTATGTGTATTTATTGTCTGTGTAGTTGTATAGTATGTGTATTTATTGTATGTAGTTGTATAGTATGTGTATTTATTGTTGTATAGTATGTGTATTTATTGTCTGTGTCTGTGTAGTTGTATAGTATGTGTATTTATTGTCTGTGTAGTTGTATAGTATGTGTATTTATTGTCTGTGTAGTTGTATAGTATGTGTATTTATTGTCTGTGTAGTTGTATAGTATGTGTATTTATTGTCTGTGTAGTTGTATAGTATGTGTATTTATTGTCTGTGTAGTTGTATAGTATGTGTATTTATTGTCTGTGTCTGTGTAGTTGAGCTGCTGCAACACTGGAATTTCCCCCATGGGGATCAATAAAGGAATATAAGAATATAATTGTAATGGTTTACAGGGATGTGGGGGTCTGGAGCAGATCTCAGCTGACATGGTTCTCCTGGACAGGTCGCCAGACTATCACAGGGCTGACACATAGATCACACTCACATTCAAACCTACGGGCAATTTAGAGTCATCAATAACCTCAAAAGTGAGAGGAAGCTGGAGAACCCGGAGAGAACCCACGCTGACACAGGGAATGTAAATATATAAACCGTAAATTGTTTATTGTCAAATTAACAGTAACTTTGCAAACAATTACGCCTATCCTGTAGTTAATGTATTTCTAACCATGGTGAACTTACTGTAAAAATACCTACAGTAGTTTTACAGTTAACATAATAATATAACATTGACTTACAGTATATACACAACTGTATTTTTTACAGGACAATACAATACTGTTCATAGCTGTTGATAAATAATAAGACAGATAAGGGCTTCACTGCACAAAAGCAGAACATTTACAGAACATCTATTGTTCAATTTGAACAGTACAGTAATAGTTATACAGAACAATAATACAACAGTATGTTAATATGTACATCATACTAGTCTGAAGCTAAGATCCTACCCTAGCCTTTTCTAGTGAACCTATTTTGATCTGAAGTGAGAGTCACAAGGAAAATGTCCCGAGCTCCGATGGTAAATCTAAATATCATTCAAATCAAGGACAGTTTTTCATTTGAAGACAGTAAGTATAACTGTATCATTTAAGGAAATATTTTCCACAGTGCAATGTTAATCATCAGTAACATACAGTACCCGGCTTATACAATGAGAGACTGTTGAGAGTACAGCAGTAATGATTCTCTGATCTCTGTAACATCGTCCTCTTTCAGAAAGCTCTCTTCAGGAAAAGACGGTGAGTTTTCTTTGACTGTAGTCCCTAATATACTTCAATATAGATGCTAAAGCTCACACTCACAAAACTCTGCCTAATCTTTGGAAAATAGCCAGAGTGTGCTTTGATACTTGTCTGCCCTAGTCTTAAACTAAGCTAAATGAAAAGTTTTCAGATAGATTTGATCACTTATTTGCCCTCATGTTTTAATACATTCCATTCCTTTTTGTTGTTTGAAGGAAAGAGAAACTCTACAGATTGGCTTTAGATTTTGTGTGCACATTCATATGCCCCAGAGGTAGACATTTTTCCTCTTTAGGTCTGTAGTTGGAAATGAGTTATGGAAGTTCTTTCCAGAGATAGTTGACACTTTTTTTCTAAAAGGGTTAGGGTTCATAATCTTGAAAAACTAGCATGGGTATGGTAGATTTTAATATTTGTCCAACCCAAAAACTCAGTTAATAACTCTTTCCCAATCTGAGTAGCTAGCAGCACTAGCTCAGCACAAGCACATAGGCAGGTAGACAGGTAGGGAGATAAACAGGCAGGTAGACTGGTAAAAAGGTAGACAGGCAGGCAGGTAGACAGGTAGGAAGATAGTCAGGCAGGTAGACAGAGCGAGGTAGACAGGCAGGTAGACAGTAGGGGTGGGACAATACGTGTATTTCATTAAACTGTTTAGTATGAAACATCCTTTCGGTACGCCCTTTGACCCAAACAGCTGTTTTATCTCCTACTTGGATACGTGGACCAGAACTTCTGGAGTTGGAGTTTTACACAGGAAGCTTTGGAAGCCCACCAGTTGCTGTCAGCTGTAGCAGTGCTGTATCATGCATGTAAGTTAAGCCCTGTTGGCCAGGTTTATCAAGCTCAATGGACCGATATTTATGTCAAACAGTATGGCGACCGATAAATTGAAGTCAGATTTCTCTGTGGAGACACTTCAAATATTTAATGTACAACAACATCATTGAGTATGTGTCTTTTAGCAGAACGAAACAGACTCGACGGCGATTCTCTGCAACGTTCAGACAGCCTCCCACTGCAGATTCAGCCATCCATTATCCATAACCACTCATCCTCTTCAGGGGTTGGACAGTTTTCCAGACCATCACAGTGCCGACACATTGAGACAGCAACCATTCACACATAAGGGTGTAGGTGTGAATTAACCCAAGAGATTAACCCGGAGAATCGTTCTGTCAGTCTACCTACCTGTCTGTAGGTATGTTCTCCACACTGTCACGAGCAGAACATGCAAACTCCCCTTAGAAGGGCTGTGCACCGGGATCGAACCCGTGTCTGTCTTGCTGTAAGGCAACCGCGCTAGCCACCACACCACCGTGCAGTGCACCTTCAGATTTAGACCATGTCAATGTCCCTAATGCTTTAGAGTATCACTGTGTATATGTGACCACACTCCAGCGTAAAACTACAGATTTAAAGCATATGGTTGATGTGAGTTCACGTGTGCTTTAGTCAGTTCGGATGAATGAGAAATACTTTACCTTTACATTACACATGTTTCTGCTCTCTCTTATTTTTGTTATTTATTGAGTTATTATTGACTATGTGCCAGTATTTCAGTTACTCAACTGTTAAGGTAACAATTATAGCCAATGTGCAACTGTTAAATGATAATGACTTAAAAATAAATATACAAAGTGATGTAATTCCTGTTAACATAAATGAACAAAGCTACAGTATGTTTGTCTTTAGTGACATAGTGCTATATTTTACCGTCATTCAACAACTAGACTCAAAGCAGTTTTCCAGCACATCTGGGGGAGTTCAGAGTGGGTTTGCATTCAGTTAGCCTACTAAACCTCGACTGTAGGACACACACACGCACACGCACACGCACACACACACAGCATTAATCCTCCCTGGTTCAGACCCACGGGGCTAATGAGAGCCCCCCGACCCCCAGTCAGAGTGTGACTGTGTGAATGTTGTGGTGGCTGTGGGAATTTAGTCACATGGGCTTGACTCCTCTCTGTCTCTCTTGCTCTCTCTCTCTCTCCCTCTCTTTCGGAGGCTGCTTAATTGTCCTGCTTCCTGTGATATGCTTGATAGTTCCAGACAGTGCATATGTGTGTGTGTGTGTGTGTGTGTGTGTGTGTGTGTGTGTGTGTGTGTGTGTGTGTGTGTGTGTGTGTGTGTAAACATGTGTGAGTGTGACTACAACCATGTGTGCGTGCGTGGGTTTGCTCGTGCTACAACTCGCCTGAAGGAATCTTCATGTACACTGCCTGATGTCTGCAGTGATTTGTCAGGGCCAAAGAATTCAGGCACCACAGACCAGAGCAATTAAGATAGAAAAGGCTTGTAGACATGGTGGAATAAGATACATGAAGCATATCATTAGCTTTAAGGAACCTGTATATCATTGTTACCCTTCTTCCTTCCATCCATCCATCCATTTCCTTCCGCTTATCCGGGGCCGGGTCAGCAAGCTAAGGAGGGTCCTCCAGACGTCCTTCTCCCCAGCAACACTTTCCAGCTCCTCCTGGGGAACCCCGAGGCGTTCCCAGGCCAGACGAGATATATAATCTCTCCAGCGTGTTCTGGGTCTACCCCGGGGCCTCTTACCAGTTGGACGTGCCTGGAAAACCTCTAAAGGGAGGCATCCAGATCAGATGCCCGAGCCACCTCAGCTGGCCCCTTTCGACGCGAAGGAGCAGCGGCTCTACTCCGAGCTCCCTCCGGACGTCTGAGCTCCTCACCCTATCTCTAAGGCTGAGCCCAGCCACCCTACGAAGGAAGCTCATTTCGGCCGCTTGTATTCGCAATCTCATTCTTTCGGTCACTACCCAAAGCTCATGACCATAGGTGAGGGTTGGAACGTAGATGGACTGGTAAATCGAGAGCTTTGCCTTACGGCTCAGCTCCTTCTTCACCAAAACGGTCCGGTACAACGCCCTCATCACTGCTGACGCTGCACCGAACCGCCTGTCCATCTCCCGCTCCATTTTACCCTCACTCGTGAATAAGATCCCGAGATACTTGAACTCCCTCGCTTGGGGCAGTGACTCACTCCCAACCCAGAGGGTGCAATCCACTGTTTTCCAGAAGAGAACCATGGCCTCAGACTTGGAGGTACTGACTCTCATCCCGACCGCTTCACACTCGGCTGTGAACCGCCCCAGTGCGTGCTGAAGGTCACGTTCTGAAGAAGCCAACAGAACCACATCATCTGCAAAAAGCAGGGATGCGATTCTGAGGTCCCCAAACCGGAAACTCTCCTCCCCCGGCTGCGCCTTGAAATCCTGTCCATGAAAATCACAAACAGGATTGGTGACAATGGGCAGCCCTGGCGGAGGCCAACACACACTGGGAACAAACTCGACTTTGTGCCGAGTATCCGGACACAGCTCTCACTTTGGTCATACAAGGACCGAATGGCTCGTAGTAACGAACCAGGTACCCCATATTCCCGCAGTACCCCCCACAGAACTCCCCGAGGGACACGGTCGAAGGCCTTCTCCAAGTCCACAAAACACATGTAGACTGGATGAGCAAACTCCCATGCACCCTCCAACAGACCTGCAAGGGTAAAGAGTTGGTCCACTGTTCCACGTCCAGGACGGAATCCGCATTGCTCCTCCTGAATCCGAGGTTCGACAATCGGACGGAGCCTCCTTTCCAGCACCCTGGAGTAAACTTTCCCGGGAGGCTGAGCAGTGTGATACCCCTATAATTGGAGCACACTCTCCGGTCCCCCTGTTTGAAAATGGGAACCACCACCCCGGTCTGCCACTCCACAGGCACTGTACCCGACTTCCACGCGACAGTGAAGAGACGTGTCAACCAAGACAGCCCAACAATGTCCAGAGCCTTTAGCATCTCCGGTCGAATCTCATCCACTCCTCGCGCTTTGCCGCTGAAGAGCTTTTTAACTACCTCAACGACCTCCGCCAGGCATATGGACGAGTCTTCCCCTGAGTCTTCAGACTCTGCCTCTTCCACAGAGGACGTGTTGGTCGGGTTCAGGAGTTCCTCAAAGTGTTCTTTCCACCGCTCGACAATATCCCCAGTCCGGGTCTGCAGTTCTCCCCCCCTGCTGAGCACAGCCTGAGAAAAGCCCTGTTTCCCCTTTCTGAGTCGTCTCACGGTTTGCCAGAACTTCCTTGAGGCCATTCGAAAGTCCTTCTCCATGGCCTCGCCGAACTCCTCCCACACCCGGGTTTTTGCCTCAGCAACCGCCGCAGCTGCAGCCCTTCTGGCCAACCGGTACCTGCCTGGGTCTGATGACACAACTACAAAGTCGATCATAGACCTTTGGCCTAGGGTGTTCTGGTACCAAGTACACTTATGAACCTCCCTATGCTCAAACATGGTGTTTGTTATGGACAGTCCATGACTAGCACAGAAGTCCAACAACAAAGCACCACTCGGGTTCAGATCGGGCAGGCCGTTCCTCCCAATCACACCCCTCCAGGTTTCTCCATCGTTACCCACGTGAGCGTTGAAGTCTCCCAGAAGAACTATGGAGTCCCCAGTTGGCACCCTTTCCAGAACACCACCCAAGGACTCCAAGAAGGCCGCGTACTCCGAACTGCCGTTTGGTGCATAGGCACAAACGACAGTCAGAGACTTTCCCCCTGCGATTCCCAGTCGCAGAGAGGCGACCCTCTCGTTCTCCGGGGAGAACTCCAGAACAGCGGCGCTCAGCCGGGGGCTTGTGAGTATCCCCACACCCGCCCGGCGCCTCTCACCCTGGGCAACTCCGGAAAAGGAAAAAGTCCAGCCCCTCTCCAGGAGTTTGGTTCCAGAACCGGTGCTATGCGTGGAGGTGAGCCCAACTATATCTAGTTGGTAGCGTTCCACCTCCCGCACCAGCTCCGGTTCCTTCCCCGCCAGAGAGGTGACATTCCACGTCCCTAGAGCTAGTCTGTGATGCCGGGGGTCAGCACGCCCAGGTTCCCGCCCCAGCCTGCCGCCCAGCTCACATTGCACCGGACCCCAATGCCTATCCCTGCGGGTGGTGGGCCCACAGAGTGGCGGCACGATGTAGCTTTTTCGGGCTGGGCTATCATATCATTAGCTTTAAGGAACCTGTATATCATTGTTACCCTTCTTCCTATCTTGTCTCTTTAATATGATAACACTTTAGCTTTAGAACATGACAGGTTATAGACTTCTCTGCATCATGTGGTTTAGGGCAAAAAAAAAAAAAGAGGTTTTCACAGGTTTTAACAAGCTCAATTTGACTCAAATATCCAAACTATGTTTTTGGATGTGGAAACAAATGTAATACATAATGAAACAAACAATAAATAAACCAAAACTCAGATGAAAATCAGATTCTGAGCAGACCTGAATGACCAGAACAGGCTGCACACCCTGCTCCCTTTTATTGGCTGAGTGCTACAGCTGAGAGCTCCCTCTTCATCACAGCGCTTGTCCATCTAAAGCCCCATTTTCCCTTCACTTTTGAACAGTACCCCAAGATACTTTCCCCAAGAAAATTCACCCTTTTCCGTCACAGAACCATGGCCTCAGACTTAGAGGTAATGAAGAAGCCAACACATCTTAGGTCCCAAAATCAGACATTTTCTTGCCCTGGCTGTGCCTTGAGATCCTGTCCATGAAAATAACAGGATTGGTGACTGGGGTCAGTTGAACTTCATCCATCCCTCGCTTCATTTTTTTATGTTGATGAGTGTATCTCTGTCAAGTGCCATACGTGCTCCAACAATAAACACAAACAGACTTATTTGCCCTGTGAATGTATAGATTTTGAGAAGTGTTGTATTTTATGTCTCCATTGGCCAGTCGGCCATCATGTTAACAGTAAGCATAATTATGTTAATTAAACTTCGGACTTTATGTTCTTTGCAATTAGGTGTGTATATTGGTAGCTGCAACGGGAAAATTAAATTGGAAAACATAATGCAGTGAAAGCATCATTAACTGACAAAGATGGCAGAAACCATTGGGTACTAATGTATGTTGATATTTTACATCTGACCATTTGGAAAATAAATTGACTGTTCAGTTGATCAGTTATTGGTGAGTGGACACTCTTCTCTTCTAGAGCCATTTTGTAAGCTAACTAGACAGCTGGATTCTGACCTTAAAATAATCTTACCTGTAGCACCTTGACAGTGCATAAACAGCTGCTTAGGGGCCTTGTAAAGATCATAATAAATACCACACCTCAGGCACACTTCACACATACCGTACAGTATGTATGTACTTTTACAATTCATCATGTATGCATTTACAATTCATCATGTATATATTTAACAAAAGAAACTTGGACTGATCCTCCTCAACATTTCATGTATTTATGTTAGGGACCTTGGACAAAATTATATTAATCTCAAGAAAGAGAGAAGATGCTTTAAAGCAGATGTAGCTACTAGCTTATTTCCATCTTTAGTCTCCGGGCAGGGGAAATTGGGTCTGACTAAGTCTAGGAGACATTTCCAATGCTGAATTGAGTGGATTTGCTGGGAAAAATAACATTTTTATATTCTTCACCAAAAGCCTGTCCCTGTAACATGAGGAAAATCACATATTTTTCAAATAATAAAATTTAACATACATACAAATCCTAACAAATTACATATTTAGGAGCTTTTGAACAAATGTTAGGAGTATGTTTGCTCTCCTGAGGATGACTATTCATGATTTTGATGACACTGACAACTTATCTCTACATACACATTATCCACCTAACAGCAGATAAAAAAACAATTATTAAATGAAAAAATAAATGTATTAAATAAATATATACAATACCTTAGACTGTATAAATAAATGGTGCAAACCATTGTGTGAATATATACTGAATGCGCAAAAACAGTGATTCCAGTTCTGCTGAAATCCTTAGCCCTCATCCTACCAACATATTTAACATACAAGTACTACACACTACTGTAAGAAACTACATATGTGTGTCCCACACTTAGTCGGTCTGAATAAGTGGGCATGTTTGTTTGTGTATAATGTGCGTATTACCAGGTGTTGTGCTTTGCCTTTGTCTCAGTTTGTTTCCAGGAGGTCAGAGGTCAGGACACACCACATACCTGCTCCCAGAGTCTCTCCAGGGTGAACCTGTAGGCAGCTAAGGGAATAGGTCAAGGGTCCCCTATTGTCCAACTAACTTGAATTGACCTGATGGAAAGAGGTTAAATGTCTGCCTCTAGGTTTAATTTATAATTACTTTTAGATTGAGAGGGTGTCGTTTAGCGAAAGGTCAGGGAGTTAATGTAGTCAGTCAGGGGCTGCAAATAGTCCACTGTGTGTGTGTGTGTGTGTGTGTTTCACAGCAAGGACAATTAACTTAAGTTGACCAGAGGAAAGCAGGCACAAACAAAACTATATAATGTTTTAAGAAAACAACTTTGATTCTATTAAAAGAACCATGATGTATTTACAGGCTATGTGATATTTTTTTATTTCATAAGAAAATAAAAGAGAGCTGATCCACTGTTGCTTGAAGGGCCTGTAAAAGTGTTACTAACCAGTGAACCACAGGGTAATTAATTATATTTGCATACAAAAAAGTATTTATTTTGCAGAAAGTACTATATTATTTTACTTTCTGTAAAGTAGCATGGGATCTATAGGAGTTTTTTTTCTTTACGACCACTATGCTAGCGATGTTGTGAGCAGGCCTGCTACAGTAACAAGCCTGCGGCTTAAACTAGATTGGGATTTTACTGCTCTTTAAAATCAAATTTATTTGTAAATTTGAATTGATTTTCCCACTGTTTCATGACTCATAGGCAAACACACAACCACAGGATGCAATCATAATAGCAGTACAGAACACCAGAGTGGCTTGTTTTGACTGAAGTCCTTTCAAAATTCAAAAGTCAAATACTTGCATGTGATTGAGTGTTGAGGGGGAGAAGGTCGGCACTAGTGAGGAACACGGACAAGACTCTACATACATTATCGACCAAGAGAGTGACAGAGGTAGAAGAGTCTCAGACATATTTTGAAGGAGAGGAGACAGACACCTTGAACTGGGTAGTGTTTTAAATATCTTATTTGGATCCCCAAAATAGTATTTTCTCCTTCACTATTAACCAAAACCAAACTATATGGCAGGCAAAGCCAGGTTTTTTTCCCTGGGTGAGTACATTATCATTTTGATCATTATTATTACAAATCAAAATGTAGATTATTTTTCACTGTAGCTCAGTGGTAGATTGTGTTGTCATTCTTCAGAGGATTGTGTGTTTGATCCCTGGCTAAAAACTGGCCTCATCCATCCTTGGTGTGAGTAAAAAGCAGGAATAGATCTTCATCCATCCTTGGTGTGAGTAAAATGCAGGAATATAACCCCATGTTATCATCTCCTGAAGGCACATGGGAGAACAAGGCTGCACCCATGTGAAACCAGAAGTCAACGTTGACTCATTTGTTTTTGTGCTTTACCAAGTTTTGTTGCCTAAGCACCGCAGGGGCTTGCACAGTGCCACTGATCGCTTGTGCTGCCGGACATTCACAGAGACATTAAAGAACACACTTTGACTGCAGCCAAGGTTTGAAGAATCAAGACCCATTGCATTGAAAACAAACTGTCTGGGGTGTGTGACAGGGTCGGTTTTAAACTGCAGGGTTGATGAATGAGGTGGAAGCAGGTGTGTAGGTGGGAGGGAGGTCAGACGAGCAGGACTTGCAGGAGAGTCTGGGGGCATCTAGTGGATGGTTCAAGGATGGCAGGTCTAGGCAGTGAGAGGAGAGTTTTTGTTACAGTTGCATACTGTAACCATCTACACAAACGATTAATAACCCTACATTACTAAAGAGAAAATGGATTGCATTGACGGGACAGCAAACAGCTTTTTCATGACAGGGCAGAAATAATAGTACCACTTGTTCGAAAACCAAGATTTCCCCAATCACTGTTATACTGTCCAAGACTAAGACTAGGCCCAAAAAAGTCACTTTTCCATCAGTTATGCACCAAAAGTCCACGGTATCTGACAATGTTTCTGCCCTTCTACTGAAAAGCCTGTTCACAGTAGTTTCAGAAATTTCTTTTCATATGTTATGTAACAAGTTCAGGAATGTTTCGATTACTATTATTAGCATGTCCTTGGGCAAGACACTTAACCCCAAGTTGCTCCCGAAGGCTTGCCATCGGTGTGGACTGGATGATGAATGTTAGTTAGAGTCTGATGGTGGCACCTTGCATGGTAGCCTGTCATCAGTGTGTGAATGGGTGAATGATATGTAATATACTACTGATTGTAAGTCGCTTTGGATAAAAGCGTCTGCTAAATGACTAATGTAATGTAATATTAGTAACGTTTTGAGCACACATTACATTACAGTCATTTAGCAGACGCTTTTATCCAAAGCGACTTACAGGAAGTGTATTCAACATAGGTATTCAAGAGAACTACTAGTCACCAGAAGTCATAAGTGCATCTCCTTTCTTAAACAAGCATCTTAAAGCATAAGCCAGAGCAAAAGTATAGTGCAGAGGCAAATTACTACGAAAACAATAATTGCAACAGACTAATACGAATATAATAAGTGCTACAAACTACTACGAATAGGATAAGTGCAGTAAACAATACGAATTCAATAAGTGCAGCAAACTGATACGAATACAGTGAGTGCAACAACTAATACGAATACAATAAGTGCTACGAGGAAGGCTCAGGGTAGTACTTCTTGAAGAGGTGAGTTTTCAGCCTGCGCCTAAAGATGGGCAGCGACTCTGCTGTCCTGACGTCGGTGGGGAGTTCATTCCACCACTGAGGGGCCAGGACAGAAAAAAGCTGTGACCGGGTGGATCGGCCGCAGGGACCTCTGAGCGACGGGGCAACCAATCGCCCCGAGGCAGCAGAGCGAAGTGGTCGGGCGGGGGTGTAGGGCTTGACCAAGGCCTGGAGATAGGAAGGAGCTGTTCCTTTCACTGCCCTGTAGGCTAGCACCAGAGTCTTAAACTGGATGCGAGCTCTTACAGGGAGCCAGTGTAGAGAACGGAGAAGGGAAGTTGTGTGAGAGAACTTGGGGCGATTGAACACCAGACGTGCTGCAGCTTTCTGGACAAGCTCAAATGGCACATGGCATCAAAATGAATAATAATGTAAAATTGACTGTATATTATGCAACGTTTCCTTCCCAGACATAATGGAATTGGACATGGTGTTCAACCTGAAAAGTTTCCAGCAGCAGCAGCATCGTTCCATGTCTGTCTGATGGCCTGACTGTCTACCAGCAGCTGAGGTAGACAGCCAAACCAAACTGGGACACGAAGTGACCCCATTAATAACTATTTTCCAAGGTCAATAATGCATATACAAGTGCCACATATAAGATTTAAAAAGCACGTAAAACAAATGGCATTCAGTTGTGGGATTGTGTGGTTGTTTTAGCCTATAGTAAAACAAACTGATGTACTATTTACTTTATAATTGAATGTTCCAATGTGACAGCATACCAGCACTGTGCATGCAAAAACATTTACAGCAGCTTGATTTATATTCCCTATAAATAAAACATTTAGCTAAATTAAAACAAAATCAAATCAAAAATCATATGGAAATGGTCTGAGTACAAAAGGTGAACATTTCCTGACCTGAAACTACACATCTTTCTCCTTGAAACAGGAAGTGTATTGTGATTTGGTGCAGCCAAATGGAGAGCTCTGAAGTGTACTTACCATGCATCTTTTAATTTACGGCATTATTCCTGAAGTGTTTTTCCAGTCATTCAGTAGTTTGATCCCTCCGTATCTCTCCCCCTCTGGCTGATCCACTCTCCACAGTTGCCATTCTTTGATGAATGACATACATCACAATATGTCTGCATCTCTTACTATTTGAACAAGACAATTTATAATAAATGATAATGTAGAGTTTTGGGTTACCCCTCCACAGTATCTCCCATTTTTTTACTCATTTTTGTGTCTGTCTTAAAGTGACTGTGAGGAATTTTTACCTGATTCTGAACCAGTCTCAGTTTAATTGTGATACTGTAACGGGTGGATTATATAGTTGGTATGATTTAATATTCTGGATAGAATAAACAGAAGGAAACCGGGCATGAGCAGACTCACACAGAGAAATCCAGCCGATAATACGCCAAAAAAAAATCCAGGAGGTGCAGAGGCAGAACTCGAGGTCGGGGACAGAAGGCTGAGGCGTTTACCGGAGCAGAGACGAAGCAAAAGAGTCGTGGGCAGGCGAGGTTGGTAACAGGGGATCATTCCGAAGATGAATGCGGGAAAGTCTGGCATAGTGCAGAAAACAATCTGGCAGTGAGTGTGTGAGACCGGAGCTTAAATACTGAGTGAGTTGATTACAGAGCAGATGCAGCTGTGTGGGCAGGTGAGTGTGGTTGAGCTGATGAGGTAGGAGTGGCTGAGAGGTGAGTGTGAGGCAGGGGCCGTTTCTCAATATGTGAACTTCTCTGTACTTGTGTCCTCGTGAACTTGTGAAACGTCATCTAGCGCGGCCCAAGTACTGTTCCAATACACAAGTTCGCATTCAGCCAAGTACGGTCCAGATACCCGGAAGTGTCCTCGCTCCGCCCATTATATCGGGGATGCATCGGAGGAGACTTGTGTGGACTTTGGACAGCCAAGTATCCCAGAATGCATTTCACCAGCAAACAAGAGACGACAGTGGCGGAGACGGCTCACAACTGTCAGTTATCATTGTCTAAATACTGCTGTTGTTGTGTAACGGAATTTAGTTTTAACATTTTTTTAAGCGAGAATGTAGTTAAGACTTAAAATATGCGGTCAATTTATCAAGATAGAGCCTGTTTGAAAAAAACGCCGACGTTTGTCGGAGATATGAGAGGACCAGAGAGGAGACCGGGCGGTGATGCTCATGCAGCCCGCTGACAGCAGCCTGATCTCGGCTAGGCCTCTCCAGATGTGCCGCTGGCTCCGGTGTCTCTGTGGTTGTGGTTGCAGATGTAACACAAAATATATACATATTAATATTTTAATATTTTCTAAATGAAAACGAAAAAAGGCAGGGTTGTGTTTTATATCATATTTCGTTTTATTGTCAATATATATGACTGAAGATAACCGGAGTAGGCGGGACCGACGAAGTTGGTGACGTCGTGACGTTGGTGACGTCATCAAGTTCGCTGCTGTTCCAATTGCAAAATGACCGTACTGCGTCCTCCCGTCCTCGGGAGTTTGTACTCCCGAGTCGAACTATCCAAGTATGAACTTGCAAGTTTGCAAGTCCATACTTGACCATACTTGGTATTGAGAAACGGCCTGTGACAGATCCTGTATATGACCTACATCAGGAAACGAGATCGCAGAGTGAAGATTGTCTGTTTCTATATTATTCTTAATGCTCGTCATCCCTGCTGCAAAGTCAGATGAAATCATGCGGGTTCACCAGAAGCTCCTTCAGCTCAGACTGAAGCGACCAGTCCACCGTGGACAGACCCAGACCTGGCTTCACTGCCCCACACAGCCTTCAACCTGCAGACAGGGCTCCAGAGGGAGGTGGAGAGCTCTGCGCCCAACAGCAGCAGCAGCAGCTCCTCCTCCTCCTCCCTCCTCCTCCTCCTCCTCCTCCTCCTCCAGGAGCAGAGCATTACTTTGCTGCTCCACCGGTCCCCGCTGAAAGCAAACAGCACACGAGTACCAGAACCAGGACTGATCAGGGCAGATTGTTCGACCGGTTTTCTGAAGGAACTTCTAAAGGAAATCTGGTGCTCAGAAACACTACTTCCAAAATCAACACAAAATTAAAGTTCCTATTCGTTTAAAAATATATATTTTTTCCTGGGCTGCAAATTGACAAACAGCACCTGTCAACCAGGAGAAATGCCCTGAATGCCAGAATTATGACCCTAGCTTTAACCAAATGACCTGCTGACACAACACAACCTCACAGGAGTTTGTGAAATAGTCACAAAGTGCCGTCTACTGGCTTCATATAAAGGGACACCACTTCATCCTATTTTTCATTTTGCTAGGAATGACACCTTTTTTGGGACATCTACGTTAAAAACAAAAGTTAGTTTAAGGCATCAAAAGCACTTTGTTAGGTTTTGGAAAAACACCATGGTTGGGCTTAAATAACTACGTAGAGTTAACTGTAGGCAACGTGTCAACTTTGTGTGTCAAACATGAAAAAGGATCATAGTTGACTTTACATTTAAAAAATGTTTCATGAGCAACAGCAAAAACAGGCAATTTGTGTCCATGTACACAAAAACAATAGGTTGCATTTCAATTTCAAAGCCTGCCATGGTACTGGGCTGGCTGAGAAGGGCGTAGATTTATTTTCCTGCGGATCAATCCTCTCATTTAATGTTATATCTGCTGAGTCAGCATACATGTAGTCATAAATTACTCATCTGCACTCTTTAAATGTGCATTTTGCAGCTATTCACCTCAATGGAACATTCATTAATTTAAACTAATTTATCTGGAATTGAATAGCTCATTGTGTTTCAGCAAGATTTCTAGTCATGTTCAAACTGTCTGCACATTCAAAACATTTCTTACATATCTGTGTTTAAATATTACGATAGTATAGTTGACTATATCAAAGCTACAGTGAGGTAGAAACCTCAAAGCGGGCAGACCATGGATGGAATTAGAAGAAAGGGCAGACGACGCAAAAATGTTAAATAATAAGGCCTTATGACCAAGTTAAAGATCAACTTCCCATCCAGGATGCACTATGAAGTAAAGTCAACCCACTCTGAACAAGGCGGGGATCATTTCTTTGGTTGATACGAAACCTGGGATTGTATAGGTTGGGGAATTTTGGCAGGTTATTGAACAAAAACAATCCAGTAGCAGAGGAGAAATCTGAGAGTAGATATTAATCAAGTGTTGCTGTGCAAGCTACACTTCCTGAGAGCAAGCATACAGCTTGAGCATAAACACAGCAAATCCAAACGCAAGCAGGGGCTATTTGATTCTTAGGACAGGATTTTGAGGGAGAACATGACAAAACCAATATGTCATGCTTGCAAATTGGAAGAACGCACTCTTGAGTAAAGATTAGAAAAAACTCCCTACTGCATCGTATATTCAAAAAGAAGATTTATGCTTTGTGTTGAACCAAGAGGATTAGTGTTATTTTAATGCACAAAAATATACTTTAGACATTCATATATAGTGAAAGAGAGCATTGTATCGACAAGAGAGAATGTATTTAGTCAAGGTCAAAACAGCCTCCAACTCAATTATGCTTTAGCTAAGAGCTGTAATCAGACAAAGAGAGGACGAGGTAATTAATAGAGAATGAGCAGAAGTGAAGAGATTGAGAGATTGATGGGTTGCAATTCTTAAAAAAAAACTAATTATGTTTTTAGGGATTCTGATGAAAAATGTGTGTCATGTGTTTATTAAAAAAATGAATAACGACTGTAAGAGCCATATTAGACTTCATAAGATGTGTTCAGTTATATAGTAACGAAAAATGTTGAAATGCTCCTTTAGTTACGCTACTGACGACATCATAGCCAATAGCCCTCAGTTGAGGTTAATCAGTCTGCGGAGCAAGACAGTTTTTTGAACGTAGTGCCAAGTTGAGCACAGAATGAATCTTGTAACTTTGTTTTTTGTCGAGTAAACTTTTAAAATGGAGTTACTGCCTCTGAAGAATCATTTCGTGTCAAGCTCATTGCAAATACGCAGACTGTTACAGTAGTGGTAATGTGGATCACCAGACAGAGAGAAGAATGGCGCTACAACGACCAATTTATTGTAAGTTTTTGTAACCCCTCAAAAATCCTGAATTAGGGCGTCTCCAGTATGAACTGACCACCTCTTACTCCCAACTCATCAAATGCCAACATTTGAGGGGTCGGACGACTAGAAAGGTCAAGTCCTTTTACCATTTGTGATGTAAAAAATATGTACGCTCTTGTGTCACTCAGTGCTGACCACTAGAACCACACACACACAGACAGACATGTTAGTTCAGATACTGCCAGTGTGCATGTGGGGAGAAAGGAGAGGAGAGACGCTGCTGCCTGAGCAGCCTCAGACTGACTTTACTGCCTGAGGCTATATATATATATATATATACACACAAATTAAACGAGCTAGGTCTTTACCAGCTACACCAATAAAGTGATTAATGCAAATTAATGCATCAATAATTATAATCAAATGGTATTACACATATTAGTTCTGAAATGGGACATTCTGCATAATGAATACTCTACATTTTGGTTCCTACTTTTACTAAAATATCTGCATACTTCTGCTCCCACTGTCCAGGAATTTGCTTATGATACAGCGTGGTGGGCAAGAAACATACAAACATAGACAGATATCAACACCAGCTTTGAGATATGACTAACTCAATAGATAATACTCACATATAAAAGATGAAATTCACATTCATCACATTTTGGCAGACTTGTGTTTTTCGCTCATAAACTTAAGCAACAGCATTCCCCTTCATCGTGAAGAAGTCCTGCCTCTCAGTCCAGCTTTTCAAGGTTTGTTTATATTTATGAGACTATAACATTAAGAGTGACGTTGCCAACAAAGTTCTCAAGTAAATGGTAAATGGTCTTGTACTTGTACTTGTACTTGTCCTTGTATAGTGCCTTTTTAGTCTTCTGACTACCCATTCATACACTTATGGCAGAGGCTACCATTTAATGTGGCACCTGCCCATCATGACTATATACGTAAGTCCCTCTCTTGTTCTCACTTTACATGCTCCCACTGGGTGATATCATCATGGAACATAATGTAAGCTTCCATAGCTACGCTGATGATACACAATTGTACCTATCTGTTGAGCCAAATGATAAAGACGCCTTAAGCCCCCTCACTGCCTGCCGATCAGAAATGAACACCTAGATGAACAACAACTTTCTTAAATTAAATGAGGACAAGACAGAAATTCTATTAGTTGGCCCCGAATCCAATAGGGATGTCGTACTGGAGAAACTTGGTCATCTAACTCATCTAATCAAACCACAAGTAACAAGTCTGGGAGTTATCTTAGACTCTGACTTGAGTTTTGTGCCCCATATTAATAAAGTGACCAAAGTGTCATTCTTCCATCTCAGACACATTGAGAAGGGCATCCTTTACTGACCCAGCAAGATGCAGAAAAATCAAGCAGACAAGATTACTGCAATGCACGTTTTACTGGTCTTCCTAAAAAATCTATTGAGAGGCTGCAACTCATCCAAAACTCTGCTGCCAGACTGCGAACAAGAACAAAAAAGAGAAACACATCACTCCAGTATTGGCTACGTTGCACTGGCTGCCTATAGCCTCCAGAATTGATTTTAAAGTCCTTTTAATTGTACAAAGCTCTAAATGGCTTAGGACCGGCCTACATCACAGACTCCCTGTTGCTCTATGTTCCTCCATGAACACTTAGTTCCTCCACTGCTGGTTTTCTAGCTCCTCAAAACCCCTTGAAAAAGAAAATTGGAGATGCAGCTTTTTTCAATTATGCTGCCAAACTGTGGAACAGCCTACCGAAAGACATTAGAGAGGCAGCCTCTGTTGACACTTTCAAGCATCATCTAAAAACATATCTATTTCGCCAAGCCTTTCTTTCATTACAGCACTTTATGTGCACTCGTCATAGTCCCAAAACTGTCCTTCAAATTATCTTTATATACTTTAACACTTTTATGTCAATACATTTTTATTAATTCATTTAATTATTGGTCATTTTAAATGTAAGATGGTTTCCAGTTTTATTCATATGTTGACATCTTTGGATTGCACTAAAAATGTAAGTGCAAAACGCATGCTCTGTACAGGCAAGTTATTCTGTTACTATTTTTATTTTTATTTAATTATTTTATCGATATTTATTTTTTATTTTCAAATGTACAGCACTTTGAGCTACATAGTCTGTATGAAATTTGCTATATATATAAAGATTATTATTGTTATTATTATTATTAGCATTCACACCCATTCAAACACTGAGGGACCACCTGCTCTACCTTCTGAGCCACAGTCGTAACTTCAGCAAGCTAGTTAGTATCACAGTTTGTATCTGCAAACAAAGAATCCTCCATGCACACCAAAGTTAGTCACAGAGTTCCACAAGGTTCTGTGCTTGGAACAATTCTTTTCACCTTATATATGCTTCCTTTAGGCAATATCATCAGAATCCATAAACTTTCATTGTTATGCGTATGACACCCAATTATATCTGTCAATCAAGGCAGACAAAACCAACCAGTTTGCTAAACTTCAAGCATGTCTTAAGGACATAAAAACCTGGATTGACCTTCAACTCAGAACAACTCCGAAATCAATTATCTAACGATATAGTGTTTCTAGATGGCATTTCCCTGGCATCCAGCACCACTGTAAAGAACCTCAGAGTTATCTTTGATCAGGATCTGTCGTTTAACTCCCAGATAAAACAAATTTTAAGGAGAGCCATTTTACACTTACGTAACATTTAAAAAATCAGGCAAATCCTGTCTCAAAGCGATGCAGAAAAACTTGTTAATTAATTTGTTACTTCTAGACTAGATTACTTCAATTCATTATTATCAGGCTGCTCTAATAAGTCTCTTGATCCAGAATGCTGCAGCATGTGTACTAACAAAAACTAAGAAAAGAGATCATATTACTCGTGTGCTTCTCTGCACTGGCTCCCTGTTAAATCAAGAATCACATTTAACTTAATCCTCCTCACCTACAAAGCCCAATGGTCAGACACCATCATATCTTAAGGAGCTCATAGTACCCTAAAAACCCCTCTAGAGAGCTGCACTCCCTCAATGCAGGGTTACTTGTGGTTCCTAGAGTATCAAAGAGTAGGATGGGTGCCAGAGGAACCAGCATCCAGTTTCAGTCCGGGGTTAGACACACTCACCACTTTTAAGATTAGGTTTAAGACTTTCCTTTTTGATAGCGCTTATAGTTAGGGCTGGTTCAGGTTTGCCTTGGTCCAGCCCATAGATATGCTGCTATAGGCCAAGACTGCCGGGGGACTACCTAGGATACACTGAGCTCCTCACTCCTCTTCTCTCTCTCCATCTTTATGAATTCATATCCCATTTATGCACATTACTAACTGCTTCTTCCCCGGAGTCTTTGTGCTTTCCACTTGAATGCTGTGTTGGGTAGAGTACAGTGCCACTGTGATATAAACTCTCACTAGACAGTGCAAGATCCAACATGGCCACTCCCATTGGATATTTCTCCTAGGACAAAATTACTTATTTTATTGAACTTTTCTTTTTTTTTTTAAACAATAATCCGGACTACAACAATAATAGACCTGTACCATCTGGAAGTACATTGACACGTGCTTCAGCTCACCCCTTTTTGGCATCTGACATGAAACCATTCTGGACAAGCACACAGTATTAGAGACAATCTAGTTATCAGCAAACAGTTTGTAAAAACATTCAGATTTCAAATTTTCCATTTCTTAGCTGGTGTATCAAACACCATCCATGATTCAAAATATAAACAATAGCAGAAACTCCAAATAATTACAAGCACAACTTTTGCACCATTTTATTTTACTACCATCTGGAACAGTCCTGAATTTCTAGGCACCTAGGATCAACTTAATTTCTGCACATGGACTGATAAATGCATCACAAATCTTCCATAAAATTACCCTGGTTTAATTTTTCCACTTGGTCCAGAAGAATGGCATTGGGAGCAAACACATTTTGGAATATTTGCAACTAACTCATCAGTTCAATGGAAATTTTACATTATGATCACCAACCTAGATCTTTCTACCTTAACCTCAGAATGATTCAACATCCTTTCCTCTAAAATAAAAACCCTATCCATACCATCAATAGAATGTGAACTAGAGCTATTGGTAAATCCTAATGCCGACTTCTGGAACCAGAGTAACTATCCGTCTTCCTGGGCTACAGCATCCCATTATCCCCCTCACTGTGATTACCATGAGACATATCAAGAGTCAATCAAAGTTGATTACTCTTTGTAGACCTAACTATCGCCAAGAAAACTATCCTCATACACTGAAAGTCAAGGTACACCACATGTCGCATACTGGAAAACATTTATTAGAGATGACATCTCAATGGTAAATTGAACCACACCCGTCAGAAACACTGTAGCAGAAACCAATCCATCTAGTCATTTTTCATTATTGTTTTTACAAACCTGTCTAGTTGCAGAAAAATCAGATGGATGTAACAGCTGTATTGTTATGATATTTTCAAAACAATTTCTTGAGGATAACGTTTTGACTTTTGAGGCCCAAATCTGTTGAGGTCTATATAAATCCCGACCACGATCATCTTTTTAGTTATAGGTGATTTTCTGCAAGTTAAAATTAGTCACTGAGCTGCTGAGTAGGGGAGACTAATTTGTGTACGCCCTGGCCGTCAATGAATCCAAGATCAGTAGCTGCGTTTGGTAGTTTTATTTGCAGGATACAAACAAACACGTGTGCCGGATAACACACCTTTAAAAACGTTGTCAGTATTCTGTAACGGTGTACAAAGTCGATCAACAGCGAAAAATAGCGATAACTATTGATAAGTAGCATTCAGCAAAAAATAAGCCTCCCTCTCTCACCCCCTTGCCTTCCATTCACAAAACTAAACAAGTGAACAGCTGATATCCCCATTGCTATCCCCAACCCCACATAACTTATTACCGTAAGTAACCAAAAAAAGGGTGTACAGGGCTACACCTGGCTCCCACAAAAGTAATATTGGGCAATATACGGCCAATACAGATAATTTTGTTTTATTTTACGCTGTTATAGCAGCTGGTATACATGGCTTTTTTTACCATCCTACTGAAAATAATTTCATCCAAATTTTAAATGCTATTTTTTGTTATATGCAGAAAAACACACAATTTGAATGATAAGAATGTATCTAAATATATATTTTCTTATTATTTGTTTTGACAGAAAAAAATCTTGGCAGTATTAGTTTTAATGATATATCTGTTAAAACTCGTGGAACCACAGGAGAAATAGGACTCAAATGCATGACCCAGACAACAGGATAAGGTGTAAGTAAAACCATAATCAGGGGTGGGGCAGAAAAATAACAAATGCGGGAAAACACACTTCGGCAGGAAGTGAAGTGATCTAGATCGAGAGGAGAGGTAAGCAACAGGAAATACTGAAAAGACAAAAATAAAAAAACTTAAATAGTGAATAGGATGAGGCCCGTGCCACCTCTTCGCAACCGCATCGCTCCTACGACTGTGCCATTGACTTCCTCCCTGGATGGTTTCCCCCTAGAGGCCACCTATACTCCCAATGGGCTCCAGAGAGTGTTGCCATGCAAAAGGATATCAACTCTTCCCTCGCGGCTGGTAGTACCCATCCTGCCACTGGCTCTTCTTCGTGGAGAAGAATAAAGAATTAGTTTCTTCGCCCCTGCATCGACTACCGTGGGATTGACATTACTGTAGATAACAGGTACCTCCTTCCTCTCATTTCCTCAGCCTTTGAGCTATTACAAGACGCTTAAGTTTTGACCAAGTTGGAACTCAGAAATGCGTATCACCTGGTGAGGATAAACAGCATTCAACATCCCCAGTTGACATTACGAGTACTTCGTTATGCCTTTTGGTCTAACCAAATTCTCCCGCTGTCTTCCAAGTCCTCCAGTACTTCCTTAACAAATCGGTGTTCGTTTATCTGGATGACGGGGTACTGTCATGTCTCGTCCTTCTTCCTAAATTATCATTCTTCTATGCATGTGTGTGTGTGTGTGTGTGTGTGTGTGTGTGTGTGTGTGTGTGAGGAGCCATGAGAGAAAATGATTAGGTGAAGAGCTGCTTCAGTAGAGCAGGGAGCAGAGAGGAGGCCAAATCAGTTTGGGCTAATTCCAGTTTGAAGCTCATTATGATAATGGTCCTGAGTTGAAACAATTATTTCTCCCCTATTCATTATTTCCAGGTTCTGCCACTAGATTTTAAGACGTAGGCTTAAAATAGAAGGCTATGAACACAGGTGACTTGGTTTTATTCTAACGTGCTGGCTGCTTCGTGCCTGTTTAGGTTTGCCATTTGTCTTAATGCTGTAGCTTGAAACTTGAACCTTGCGGTTTTAAAGGAATAGTTAAACATTTTGTTCGCTATGCTTATTCACTTCTTTTCAAAGAGTAGAATGAGAAAATTGGCAAAGGTGTAGTCCCCCAGAGGCAAAGGTGTAGGGCTGCAGGGAAAACAGGATAGAGCAGTTCGTAATGAATGGGATGCAGCCCTCAAGATCTCCAGCAGGTTCAGGTGTCAGTGGAGCAGGAGGAGGAGCTGGAACTGCCGGGTGAGTCAGGGCTGCTGTTTGCTACTGGGCCTGGGTGGCTAGCGTCACTAGCACCTGCTCATGGGCTGTAGCCAGGCAGAGGATCGAGAAGCCAGCAGGTAGGTACTCACAGGACAAACACACACAATGGCAAGTGTGGCGACACGGTGAAAGTCTCTGGACCAAGGGCACCACAGAAAAGTAGATGGGTACATTCACACTGTAGAGTCGTCGTCGGATGGAAACAACTAGAAACCAAAGGCAACAGGTACCAAGGGCTCAGAATCAGATCTTCAGGTGGGAGACACAAGGCTGGTGAGTTTACCGGGAATCAGACGAGACAGGTAGGTCTGAGGCAGGCAGGGTTGGCAACAATACAATGCAGTACATGTGGTATATTTTCAGGTCTTGCACAATACAGCGAAGGCCCCACGTGTCTTTGTTTTAGATAAGAAGTAGATGTGCAGGACACCAGGGTCCAACGGGCAAAATGTGTAGAATGAGGGGCCCCATACATGATCTGGACTTCAGCCCAAATGTGAATAACATGTACTCTATATAAGGTGGGGTGAGAGCACGAAAAAGTAGGACTCTCACATTCGACTCGAGACCTCCGGGCGCTCTAGACGTCCGTCATGACATGTGTTGCTTGTTTGTAATAAACTTCATTGTACCAGCAAGAACAGTGTCCGCGGAGCATCCTTCCTCATCACTTCAACAGCACTGTCGCATGAAAGATACGACATACAGAACTATAATTCACTGCACATTAATACGCAATATTAAACACCTGCTTTAGAACAAGAAGGTATAACTATACAATAACTATATATTACAATTCATATTAATACATTATTTAAAACAGCTGCTTTAGAGCAAAAAGGTAGAACTATGCTATAACTTCATATATTACACTTTTTATTATTACACAGCTGCTTTAGAATGAGAGGGAAGAACTAAATGGTAAATGGACTGTATTTGTATATCTCTTTCTAGTCTTTTGACCACCCAAAGCGCTTTAACTCTACATGTCATCATTCACATCCATTCATACACTGATGGCTACCATGCAAGGTGCCACCTGCCCATCAGGACCGTCTAATCATTCATTCACACACCGATGGCACAGCCTTTGGGGGCAATTTGGGGTTAAGTGTCTTGCACAAGGACACGTTGACATGTACTAGTGGAGCCGGGGATCAAACCGCCGATACTCTGATTGGAGGACGACCCTGCTCTACCACTGAGCCACAGTCGCCAATACAAACTATTCAATTCAATTCAGTTTATTTTGTATAGCCCAGAATCACAAATTACAAATTTGCCTCAGAGGGCTTTACAATCTGTGCACATGCGACATCCTCTGTCCTTCCCTCACATCGGCACAGGAAAAACTCCCCTAAAAAACCCCTTTAACAGGGAGAAAAAAGGAAGAAACCTATGGGAGAACGACAGAGGAGGGATCCTTCTCCCAGGATGGACAGAATGCAATAGATGTCATGTGTACAGAATGAACAGCATAACAGAGATACAACACATTCAATGTATATGACATAAATGATTCATATAATAAGACTACTTATAATAACAGCAGCAATTATTACAGTAGAATTATAGCCATGAAAAAATTACTATAAAGTAACAATACTGTTACACGACTTATTATTACACTTTATAAAACAGATGCTTTAGAACAAGAAGGTTAAACTATACAATAAAAGTATGCATTGGACTACATTTTATTACACTTTATAAAAAAAGCTGCTTTAGAACGGAAAGGTAGAACTATATTATAACAGTATATATTACACTACATATTATTACACTATATAATATAAACAGAATATAGAACTTTTTTTGCAGGCTAATATTCAGTCAGCTACATTGACTATTAAGGCGTTTGAAGAGTTTCCGGTCATTCGTAGTTTCAAAATGCATCTTTTATTTCGAGGACATTTTCTCTCCGCTTCCTGTCCGTGGAGCTAAGTGTGACGAGCTTGACGTTCGGTGCCGGTGCTCGGAGCAGCGGAGGGAGGAGGAGAGGCAGAGAGAGAGAGCGGGGGACTCAGCAGTGTCTCTCCCCTGCACAGTGTCCAGCAACACGCCGTCGGCAGGTGAGTGAAGCGCCCACGGTTCTATGTCTGCGGGGTTTCCCTGGTTCGATCAGTCAGGCAGGGGGGGGGAGGTAGGGGAAGAGGTGCCCGGTAGTTGACGAGACTAAATGATGATAAGGGAGCGATTCTGAAGTAGTATATATTGCATTTTGTTTAATAAGCCGGTCATGTTCACTTAATAACCAACCTAGATTGATCTGACAGCTCTATTATCTGTCTCTCTGGTGTACTTGAGACAAATGTCTGTCTTTTGAAGAACGAACATAATAATAATAATAATAATCAATCCTTTATTAGTCCCACAATGGGGAAATTATTTCTCTGCATTTAACCCATCCCGGAGGAGCAGTGGGCTGCAATGAAGCGCCCGGGGAGCAACTTGGGGTTAGGTGTCTCGCTCAAGGACACCTCGGCATGTTGCCGGTAGAGGGGCTTGAACCACCAACCTTGTGGTTACGGGACAAGCGCTCTACCTCATGTGCCACAGCCGCCCCAAATACTGTCGCCCAACGTGGGGCTCGAACCCACGACCCTGAGATTAAGAGTCTCATGCTCTACCGACTGAGCTAGCCGGGCAGTAACATGAAGATGTGACTGCTGTCAGTGTGCTGCACTAGATTTTTAGTGATTTCTGGTGGCCCTCAAATCAACCCAATCTCCACATTAGTACATAGACAATCAGTCTTCACAAGCTCATGAGAGTGGACTGTGTTTGGATACATTTTCTTGGTACTCTAACGTATACATTTGGGAATGTATCTTATTGTAAACATATTGAAAAGACCCCAAACCTACAATAATTGATCCTACTATCAAGTAGGCTATAGTGTGTGTACAAGGGCATCATTTTGGCTTGAAGGGTGTGTGGGGAAGGGATGTGTGTGAATTGAATTAAATTTCCCCGCACACCTGCATACATTGGGAACTACAATAACCAATGAACTAATCCGCCAATATAGTACTAAATGTGCTTGTTTAAACCATAACTTTAGATTGACTGATAGATAATGTGTTCTTTGCAACTTCAATAACAACAAACATACAAAATGTATCAAAGAATGTATAACATTAGTTTTTAGAAGTAAAACAGTAAAAAGTTCTATACAAGAGGATGTCAATGAATGTATTAGTCCATGGTGTAGTAAGCTATTATTGTAAGGCATTACGATACCGGAAAGGTATTGCCGTTAAAAACAGTCAGGTCATGAACCTCTTGCAGGCTGTTCAGTCCTTCTCTGAGCTGGTGTCTGTATCAGCAGAACTCTGTTAGAAGAGAACAAGGAGATCTTATTACTGACAAATTATACAGATAAGATTATATTCACCGTCTTCTCTGAATCTGTTTCACCAAAACCATATCAGTTTCTAAGAAATAATTAGGAAGAAACTATTAAGGCGTTTGAAGAGTTTCCGGTCATTTGTCAGTAATAAGATTATATTCACCATCTTCTCTGAATCTGTTATAGCATCTTCTATAATTCACCAAAGAGCATGTGTCAAGGTTTTTTTTTCTTCTTGTTTCTCAATAACTTAAAAACGTCCGGAGTGAGTTACATTTTCTTCACAAGCAACACTTGGACACAACACACTGCTTTTTACAGTTAATCTGCTGTCATCCTGATTTAGCTGCTTATCCATCATCAACTTCTCACAAAACTTCATCTCATTTTATTAACTTACTTTAATTAGGTTTTTGTTTTGGAAGGCTGTCACAGTCTCTCATGCTGCAGTTCCAATCTCTGCTTGAACTGTTATTGATGCGGTGCAGTGCTGTTTTATAATAAAAGCCTTATCAAACAATGTTTAATGACCTATGGTAGAATGCAGAAATGACAATATGAATGGAACTGGTCATGGCTGGCTGACTGATCCCCCTACAAATTGGCTGGAGATCACCTGGAAGTTTCCTGATAATTGTTGCCTATAATTTATGTTGTTTCCAGTAAATTTCACAATATGAAAGTTGTGTTTTCTGTTTGAAAAGTACAAACGTTGGAAGATGTCATGTACTTCCCACCCATCTGTTAAGTGTTTTTTTCTCAAATCTGATCTGGAGCTCCCAGCTGAGAGGTACTAGTTTATTTGCATGTTGTGACGTAGGCTTGCTGTCAGGACACGATGTCTGACTCTGTTCTCTGCCATCATCACGGCTGTTGTTGGACTTTTTTTGACCTAACTCTACATTTCATTTTCAATTAATAAAAGTGACGTTCCTGTCATGTTTTGCATTCGGTGTGCGAGGCAGATCATATGATATTCATGAAAAATTTGGTTCCATTTGATCAATAGTTGGCGCTGTAGCATCATCATCTAACAATAAAGCAAGGAATCTCAGAGTCTGCATCCATGGGATATTTCAAGGACTTCCCCCAAAAGAGAATTATTTTATATAGATATATAACTCCTATAGAACTCCTATGCAGAAACAGAAGATTAGTCACGAGAGCAAGGTTATGGGTTCAGATTGCACAAATTTAAGTTACGCCAGAGCTAAAAGTGGTCAAGTAAACCATTGCAAAGGATAGGGCAGGGTCTAGATAGACCGCAGACAAGCATAGGGGGATCTCGATGGTCCGCAGAACAGGATACAGTGGGTCTAGATAGACCACAGTAAAGTCTGATGGGATCTCAACAGATCACCGAATCGATAGTGGGGGTCTCGACAGACCGCAGGAAAGGATAGGATAGGGAGGGTCTTGTTAGAGAGAACAGAATAGGTTTAGTTCAAGTAAGAACGCAGCTCAGGACACTTGTGGGTCATGTCAGACAGCAGAACAGGACAGTTGTGGTCAATTGAGAGGACAGGATAGGGGTAGAGGTAGACCAGAGTGATATAGTAAGAGTCCCCAGAGATGAATGAGAAATCTGGGTCCCTCTAGACCAGGTCAATACCGACCAGGAAATGAGAAATGGGGTCCTCTGGACCAGGTCACAACCCGACTGGGAAATGAGAAATTGGGTCCTCGGGACCAGGTCACTTCTGACCAGGAAATGAGAAACGGTCACGTTAGACCTGGGGAATGGAAAACGATCACGTTAGATCAGGGAAATGAAAAAGGTCACTTCGGACAAGGTCATGTTGACCACGAAATGAGAAAACGGTCACATAGACGGTGATTTTGAGAATCAGTAAATGGGACCAGCAAATTGCGAACCTAGACACTTCATACCAGCTATTCAGTCTAATGAACATAATACATTACACATTGATGACATATTATCCACCAGAACTATAGTATGCAGAAATAGATTTAGTTAATATAAAAGAACACTAGCATGGATAAAATATTGCTATCACATGCCCTGATACGAATTAAAGAAGGCAATACACGCAAGAAATACATGAAATGACACAACCACCAGTTATATGCATAACTTACCAGATATTTTTAAGAAAGTGATGTCTCTATCCGGGTTAAAGGATTTGGAAGAGGTAGTAAACTTGCCACATCTGAGGAAAGCCATTAAAAATACAGAATCAAGTAAAGCATCCACATAAGGGGAAAAAACTCCTTCTCGGAGTACTGTCACCATCCTGTGCAGCAGAGTCAGAGTAATAGGCTGTCTGTGGTCAGGAACTGGAGGTGAAGCTTTAGTAATGCCTTTCAACAGTAATTTGATGGCTGTGTAACCCGGTTAAAAAGTACCCTACATTGTAATAAAAATGTTAAGATAATAGTTATGTTGATAAATAAGATAAACATTGGGTCTTGTTAAATGCATGGTAGAGTATAATAAATAAGTTTGAAAGGTACAGATGTATAGTTTTATTTTTGTTTTACTTTGAAGAGTTTATGTGGTTAAAGGAAGTAGGATTCGTGGATAAAGGTAATACTGGTTGTTCATTGGTTGGGATAGGTGGGGTCACAGGTGGCAGGAAGTTTGAGAGAGTGTTGTTTACGTTGGGTGGCTTGACGGTTTTGACGAACGGAGTCGCGATGCGAGCATGTGTGAAATCGGATCGTCATGTGAAGATTTGTGAAAGTTTGTGCAAATAAATATGTAGGTGGTGTCTAAGATTATCTACTCGACAATCTGCACCTAAGCTGCAAGTAACTGGAGATATTTCAGCTCGAAGTTTATCGCATAGTTATCCACGTGTTTATGCTAGTATTGTAGCCAACAGAGTGTTTTATTAGCATTCATTAGCAAAGTGAATGGACTATTAGCCACTGTATAGCTAACACAGCTTACGCTATTGGCATTAAGTTATTGTTTTCGACGTGAAGACTCTGAAGATTCATCAGTTGCTGCTACAAACTACCAAGTCAACGTGCAGTGACGGAGTTCATCGGACCACGCGGTACGGACCACGCTATATTGGACAGCTGCCCGCCATCGTGTTCATCGCCAAAGACCGAGAGGCTGGTAAAGCCTTCAGACTCGACTCAGAACTCTTTACCAAGGTACCACACTTTTGTTTTATTGCTCATTTGAGTGAAGACAACTCGTTTGGATTTCCCACGCTCTCCAGCTTCACATCAGGCCTGCACCGAAGGTTTTATATATTGCTTGTGCCGGCTGTGTGAGTGTGTGTGTGCTTGATGAGTGTGGGCCCACTGAGTTTGAATTGAATTGAGTCATATCATAATAATTCTAACTGAAGAGATTATTGTTGAAACTCATGTTATCTTAAGAAATTGTGAAGTGATTGAGACTGAATGTTTTGTTATTTTAAAATTCCCCAAGTAAATCAGTGAAATGTTATATTTCTAAAATGTGATTACAGCGTGGAGTTTGGTCATTTTCTTAGATAGAGGTGTCTAAAGGTAAATTGTTTGCATAAAATGATAATAATAATAGTGACACATTTCATTCAAGGTTAATATAGAAACTCAAGACAACAAAACCTCAAGTATTAGTAATTGTAGAGTGAGTTATATGTTTTAAAGAACTCAGGCCCCTTCCCTGAATAAACTAGGGATAAGTGGGCTACAGCTGCAATAGAAAACAAATTTGGGGAAGCAGAATCATAACACCTAATATTAAATTGAATGCCAGAAATCAAACTGCGGATATATGGAGGTTTGAAATGCCGAACATCAGTGCAGTAGCAAATGAAAGCACACACAGTGTTAATGAGAACCGGTTTAAGAGGCATGCCAACAGAAACACAAAACAAAGCAAAAGTACTCCAAGCAAAATCATAAGTTGTCACGGTGGAAACTGCTAAACCCTTCCTCATATAAAATTTGGCTGACTCCATATATTTTCCCATGAGGCTTTGCTCTAGGAAAGCATCAGGGCTTGACAAGGGGGAACTGTTACTGAGACTGGATTGGCCTCTGGACAGATGCTCCGGAAAGTCTGGAATTTGAAACGGGAAAGTGAATCAGCGAGTGTGTTGTAATGACCAGGAACGTGACGGGCTGTGATAATGAAGTTATGTACTATGGCTGACCATGTGATGCTCCTCATGAAAGGCATGATATATTTTGAGGAGGAGCGCCCTCTGTTGATGATATTGACAACAGCTTGATTATCACACATCATAGAGATGCGCTTGCATTTCCAGTGCCTACCCCAGACAAAGCAGGCCACGGCAACGGGGTAAATCTCACATAGAGCGGAGGACTTTTCGAACTGAGAAAAAGAGTGATTGAATTGATAGAATCCCCCAAAACCCATGGATGGCGCGGCATCCGTATAAAACTTCAGCGAATCAGAGGAATTGACCAGATCGTTGTAAAAAAAAAGTTACGCCATTCCATTGTTCCAGCAGAAGAGACCAAAACCTTAGGTCAGGGCGGCACCCCTCATCGAGAGATATTACATCGTGTAAATTGGACACAGAGGACTAGCAAGCGGCAGATGAAAGAGCTTCCCTGGGGAATGACCCGCATGGCGAAATTGAGATGCCCGAGGAGGGAAAGTAACTGCGGTTTGGTTATGTTTTCCACAGCGCAATATGATTTAGAAATCTCACGGATGCGCTCTAACTTCGCGGTTGGGAGAGACGCTTTCATCTCTACTGAATCGAGTGTGATGCCCAGGAACTCCAGACGTGTGTCTGGACCCATGGTTTTCTCGTCTGCCAGAGGAATACCGAGGGAGCGGAAACCATGTTTCAGATTAAGCAGCGGTGAACCTGAGTTGTCATGCGGGGCATCTACCAACAGAAAATCATCCAGCAAGTGAAGGACTGAGGGGACCTTAACTTTATTAAGCAGGATCCAGCAAAGTCCTTCGGAAACTTGGGTGAATATATACGGGCTGCTCCGGCACCCGAAAGTCAAACGCACCCCGAAATAGAATTTGGAATCCCACCTGATTCCGAAGAGATGCCACTGTGACGGATGAATAGGAACTATTTTAAATGCATCTGTAATGTCTGCTTTTGAAAGCCAAGCGCCTTGCCCAGCTAGCTTTATTAATTGAATAGCATTGTCGACAGAGGCGTAGTGAAGGGAAAAACAGCTCGGAAGGGATGAGACTGTTAATGCTTGAAAATGAGCCGGAGCGGGGAGCGGACGGATCGAAAACTTTTCTTTCCTTAGTATTTTCCTGTGGCTACAATGAAGAGGACTTGAAAGGGCCGATGACGTATTTCTTATTAACCTCTTTCTTGAGCAGCTGAAACACCACACCTGGATCGTTTACCGCTGATTGCAGTTTTTTGCCACATACGTTTCGGTAGACAATGTGAGGACTCACCATGGCGCTGGGGAAAAAAGGATCGAGAATGAGTCAGAGCGGGCCCGGGGGGAGGAGGCTGGAACGCCGCAGCAGGGCATAGTGGGGCTGTGTGGCCCGAAAAACCCGCCGAAATTACAGGACATGACTTGAGTGCCACCTGCGACCATGAGCAGTAACTCGGTGTCCAGAACGGACCAGTTCAGGCAGGAATTACGGTATATTGAATTAGGTAAAGGGCAGCTTTGCTGGAGAAAGCTTTATGGTACTGGTAGAAGATGTTTCTCCCATATTTCAAGTGAAGATCGCCGATTAAAGCCATGTAGCTGTCTAGCTCCTGTCTTCTATCCGGGTAGGCAGTGCAAATCACGTCACGGTATACGCCGTAAGATATTAAGAACTGCCCGATCGATAGGTCTCTATTTAACCGTGGATCTGCCGACTTAAACACCGCAGAGATTTTATCACACTGGGGGGATGGCAAGATGATGCTGACCAGATTAATGTTTTTACCTTGCAGGATTTTAGACCTAAGACGCGTATATATGTTAGCTGCTTGTGGGATGTATGGCCTACCCAGTGGAGGAGCGGGAATTGCCGATGCCAGGGAATGTTGGGCGACTTCCATTGGAGTGGATGTGGAAGCCTGACCTTCCACGAGCCTGTTTGCCGCATGGAGGCTTGGGTGGTGGCTACGGTGGCTGATGTAGTTGCCGCTTTTTCCAGGGATTGGAGGGGTGCATCGATGGTCTGGATCGAGCTAACCAGCGACTGTAGGGTGGAGATGACGGCGTTGTCTGCATTAGATGGACCTGGAGTTGCTGGTGGAGAAAGATTAAGGCCAGCGACGTACTTTCTCTTCGCCTGTGGAGCTTGTGATGAGCCGGATTTCTTCGCGTTTTTACGCCTGGGCGTGGGTGCTGGGGAGGGATCGACTGGATCGCTAACAGTAAGCCTCACTAGCTCCCGAAGCTGGGAGAGAGGAAGACCTGGAGCTGGAATAATGCCTCGATCTTCTAGCTGAGCGAGGAGGGCTTCGTGCTCGTCCGAGGGGGAGCCGCTGCGCTAAGCGAGTGCTCCTGCGACGGTCGCCGGCCGGGCTGAATGCGGGCTGCGGCTGATTCTCGATTTTGCCACTTGACCCTCCCCGAAAAGGATCGAAGTCGGAATCTGACATCGTCTTTGTTATCAGCAACGCTATGCTACAAAAGGTAAGGACAATTTTTACCATATGCATCTGCTTCACGTCTGAATTATGCTGCAATGACAACTGACCACAGCAGAGAGCATCTTTTTAAAGTTTGACAGCAACGCTGCGATTGGCTAAAGGCAACCGTGGCCGAAACTGGTTGGTTAACTTTACGTGAACGCCCCCCAATCACCTGATAGCGTATTCACGGTGACAGAGTGAATGAGTATATGAATGAACAGGAATGTAAAGCTAGTCTTCCTGACTGAACTTTCGCTAAGCTTCATTTATTTATACTTTCTCTGCGGCCCGGTACCAAGGGTACGCATCATCATCATCATTCACTGTCACGACCTGGCTCTGAAGCCATGACAAAAGCGAAGGAGACGCAGACTGAAGGCAAATAATAGTAGTTTATTTACATAAAGTTGACGGCATAAGGGCTACATGGTGGTGTAGTGGATAGCACCATCGCCTCACAGCAAGACAGGCCCGGTTTAAATTCCCGGTGTCCCTGTGTGGATGTGAGCGTGAATGGTTGTCTGTCTATATGTCAGCCCTGTGATAGTCTGGCGACCTGTCCAGGTGAACCCTTCCTTCACCCAATGACAGCTGGGATCAGCTCCAGCCCCCCGCGACCCTTAACAGGATAAGCGGTTATGGAAAATGAATGATTGTTTGTAATCCGGCCGATGACGGTGGTTTCATCTACAAGTTCTATCCATGTTTGTGGTAGCATTCGTGGGTGAACAGTGTTCATCACTAGAGAGGAGGTGGTGCTGGGGTCTGTTTGTGAGGAAGTCTAATAACCAGTTACAGAGTGAGGTACACAAGTCCAGAGTGCTAAGTTTACCAATCAGGTAAGCAGAATCAAGGGAGATTGTGTTGAATGCTGAAAGATCCAATGTGATGGCGTGATTGCGTCAATTGGCAACACACGTCTTTATTTTGTCAGTTTGTGAAAGACGGCTATAAAACACAAGCCCACTTTGACATAGCAAACTGTTCAGTCACTTGGTCATTTCTCTCAGAGCACACAGCAACGTAATACCATTAAATAGTATAGCCTGCAAAGTTCACGATATAAAGTTTCCCATAAGTGACTACCATAAATAAAACTCTTCCCTCCTTTAACAGTTGTCATCCCAAGACAGTCCTAATATCCACAAATGCCTGTAGGAATTTTGCACTATGTGTATTATGAAATGACACTCAAAAGACTGAACATGGAGAAAGACCAAACTATTAAAGTTTTGGAATGTCGAGTGGCCGACCTGGAGCAATACTCCCGCATGAACAACGTAATCATCAGCGGGCTGAAGACCAGACACCGGTCATACGCCAGTGTGACAGCCCCGGAGAACGGCCCCGCGGGGCGGGAGGGAGACCACTCTGAGTCGGAGACGGAATCGCTGGAGCAGCAGGTGGTCGGCTTCTTGGGGAGTAAGGGGATCTCTGTTGACAGGAGCGACATCGAAGCCTGTCACACTCTGCCTACGAGAACCAAGGGAGCGACACCAGTGATCATCATTCGCTTCACCAACAGAAAGAACAAGATTTCGATCCTAAAACAGGGTCGGAAACTAAAAGGAACGGAGGTGTACATTAACGAACACCTCACCAGGAGGAATGGTGAGATCGCCAGGCGCGCACGCATCCTGAGGAAGCAAAGCAAGATTCAGTCTACATGGACTGCTAGCTGTAAAGTGTTCATAAAGCTGAATGGTACGACGACTGCAGAAGACGGAAAAGTCATGGTCATTAATGACATTGGTGATCTTGACAGATTCGATGTCTGAGGTAGGCTACTAATCATGACATACTCTGGACACATCACACCGGTACCTATAACACAAATGATTGCCGATTATGATACACTGGAACTGAAAACATTTGAATATACGGAGCACAATCTACAAGACATGGAAGACAATATCGACCCGGAAAATAACTTCTTCTGTAATATCAATGCCGACTGCGGCTATTACACAGCTGAACAGTACAATAAGTCCATTAAGGCAGATCAGAAACTTTCCATGATTCATTTTAACAGTAGAAGTCTGTATGCAAATTTCCAAAACATTAAGGAATATTTGCGCCAATTTTCACAACCATTTAACATAATCGCAATATCAGAAACTTGGATCAACCCTGAAAGGGGTGTGGATTTTGAAATAGAGGGCTATGAACTGTACTACAGAAACAGAGAGAACAAGACTGGAGGAGGTGTGGCTCTGTATGTGGACAGAAACCTTAATTACAAGGTGGTTAATGAAATGACAACTGCAATCGGAAATGTATTAGAATGTCTAACTGTTGAATTCTGCATGGAAAATAAGAAGAATGTGATTGTTAGCTGTATTTATAGAGCACCGGGTTCCAATATTGATATATGCAAGGAATGGTTGGAAAAAATTTACACAATGTCAAAGCAAAAGGTCATATTTATCTGTGGGGATTTTAATATAGATCTTCTTAATCCCAATAACCACAAACCAACTGAAGACTTTATCAATACAATGTACAGTTTAAGTCTCTATCCAAAAATCACCAGACCAAGCAGGATAACATCACACTGTGCCACATTGATAGACAACATATTTACAAACGTTATTGACAATAATACAATAAGTGGATTAATGATCAATGACATCAGTGACCATCTGCCAGTGTTTCTTGTTTACAATAACAACTACAAGAGGGAAAAACGGGAGAGTGCATTCAAGTACAGAAGGGTACGGACAGATGAGGCAATAAATGCTTTAAAAAATGAATTATTAAATCAAAATTGGGAACTATTATACAAAGAAGAAAATATTGATAAAGGTTATGAAATATTCTTAGGGATATTTAAATTGTTGTATGATAAATATTGCCCAATAAAAGAAATCAAAATGAAATTTAAATATTCAGATAGTCCATGGATAACTAAAGGATTACAAAATGCCTGCAAAAAGAAAAATACACTATATAAAGAATTTATAAAGCTTAGAACCAAAGACGCAGAAAATAAATATAAGAAATATAAAAATAAACTTACTAACATTATGAGAATTAGTAAGAAAGAATATTACAGAAAATTAATAGATAATAATAAAAACAATATTAAAGGTCTATGGAATATACTAAATAATGTTATTGGAAATGGTTCTAGACAAGTTAATTATCCACATGAGTTTATTGAAAATGATATGACTATTGACAATATGGATGATGCAGTAAATGGCTTCAACCAATATTTTGTAAATGTGGGACCAATACTGGCTGAAAAAATCCCTGTTCCTGTGAGATCTGATGACAGCAATTATGATTTCATAGACATTAATCCAAAATCAATGTTTCTAACAGCAGTGGAAGAGAGTGAAATTATAGAGATTGCTCATAAATGCAAAAGCAAAACTTCAACTGACTATTGTGACATTGACATGAAAATAGTCAAAGAGGTAATTCACGGAATTTCGAAGCCATTAACGCATATCTGTAACTTATCATTTAAAACTGGTAAATTCCCCAAAAAAATGAAAATTGCAAAAGTCATACCGCTGTATAAAACTGGAGACAAATACCACTTCACAAACTACAGGCCTGTTTCACTGCTTCCTCAATTTTCAAAAATTTTAGAAAAACTCTTTGCTGACAGATTTAACAAATTCATCAATAAACACAATTTACTAACTGACAGCCAATACGGATTCAGACCCAACCGATCCACTTCATTAGCAGTCATTGAGCTAATTGAAAAAATAACAAATTCCCTGGACCAAAAGAATTATGCAGCTGGTGTTTTTATTGATCTCAAAAAAGCATTTGATACCATAAATCATGACAGATTAATCAATAAACTAGAACGATATGGTATCAGGGGGTTGTATTAAACTGGCTGAGGAGCTATCTACAGAACAGGCAACAGTTTGTGAAGATGGGTGAACATATGTCATCTTGTTTGGACATTGTCTGTGGGGTCCCCCAGGGGTCAGTATTGGGGCCAATTCTTTTTATTGTCTACATCAATGATATATGCAAAACATCAAAGAAATTACAATTTGTGTTATTTGCAGACGACACTAATATTTTCTGTACGGGAGAGGACTTACAGCAGCTTCTGGAGTTAATTACAACTGAAATGAGCAAATTAAAAAGTGGTTTGACAATAATAAATTGTCATTGAATCTAAGTAAAACAAAAATCATGTTGTTTGGAAACTGTAATTTAAATAATGACGTAAATGTTAAGATTGACGGTGTTGATATTGAAAGAGTGTATGTATATAAATTCCTGGGTGTGACAATAGACCATAAGCTCAGCTGGAAACCTCACATAAAACATGTTAAATCTAAACTGTCACGAAGCATCTCAGTCCTGGGTAAAGCAAAGCATATATTGGATCACAACTCATTGCATATTCTTTACTGCTCAATGATCTTACCTTATTTAAATTACTGTGTGGAGGTCTGGGGGACCACTTACAAAAGCTCACTGCTACCACTAGTCACACTTCAAAAACGAGCCATAAGAATAATCAATAAAGCTGGATATTATGATCACACCAACCTCCTGTTTTTACATTCCCGTATCATAAAGTTCAATGACCTGGTTGAATATCAAGTTGCACAAATCATGTTCAAAGCTAGAAATAAACTGCTACCAGGTAACATTCAAAAACTTTTTTTGACAGAGAGGGGGTTACAATTTGAGGGAACAGTTAAACTTTAAGACACTGGCTGTACGCATGACTTTAAAATGTCATTGCATCTCAATTGGGGGTGTGAAACTGTGGAATGGGATGAACAAGGAGCTAAAGCAATGTCCAAACATGATCCAGTTTAAAAAAAGGTTCAAAGCAAGGATTTTCAAAAGGTACAGGGATGAGGGACAGAAGTAAGAAGGAAAATATAAAAAAATAAATAATAATATTAATATATATATGAAATAATATATCAAATATAGTATAAAGAGAGATTATGAGGAATACAGGAAGTATATATTAATTAAATAAATATTAATTATTGAACTGTGGAAAAGGGGTAGGATTAAATAAGTGTTACACTTCTTCCTACTCCTTTTCAGACATATCAATTGAATGTATGTAATTTTTTTCTTTAGTGAAATAATTGGCACATCGCTTTTGTTTATTGTAGTGTCATGTTTTTTATTTTGTTTGGTGTTATTTGCGATGTTTGATTTGTATTTTGATATGTCTGAAATAAATAAATGAAATTGTGTGTGTGTGTGTGTGTAAGAGAGCGAGAAAGGTGTGTTGGTATCAGCATCTCCAGCAGATGTGAAGCAGCCTTTTATGTGATGATGGATGATGGATGATGGATCAGATCTTTTGAATCCAGACACGGTTTGCAGTGATAAACAGGCATTAGACTAATCTTCATGGGCTTTACGGTGCTGGAAAAGCAGCATCCAATGCAGCCATCATCATGGTCTATCTCACATCTGACAATGATTTTTGTCATATTGGAGTCATTTTCTTAGTGCATGTAAATATCCATGTGGCAGTTGTTATTTTTGTTTTGTTCTCGTTGAGGCAGATGGTTTGAACAATTTGATAGAGGTTTTAAATGCAGGAATGCATCACTGTAGTTTTTCCAATAGTCATTAAATCTTGTCAAGCCAGATCAAGATGCTACATAATTGTACAATATGTATTGAATTATTGTAAAACTCTGCATTATAGGACAACAAATTATCAGAAAAAAGTGAAACAATGAAATCACGAAAAGTGCAACTTGTCTTTTGTTTTGTTTTTTCCAGCCTGCAGTTTAAATCCAAAGGTATTCTGTTTAGTGTCATAAAAGTTGAGCTGAAATAATTGGTTGATTAATGAATTAGTCAATCATGTGAAAATTAATCAATATAAATGTCAAATTGATACATTACTGTTCAAAAAATTGGGATGTCATGCCAGTGTTCGCATTATTGGAAATGGATCTCAGAATATCAGCTAAACATACTATGGACTAACAAATTCCAGTTTAAACCTGTTCAATCTAAACTCTGAGTATACTGCAAAGGGCCCAAAGAAAAACGGCTACCCAAAATATTTAGAGCCCAGTGGCATCGTTTCAGTTCAGTGGCGAAAGTCACATACAATATTCTTACGACAGCATTCTCCGCTGGCATGTAAAACTGTGAGGACATCAACTAAAAGTAAGTTTGAATCATTTATTTAGGGCCCATGCACAAAGATTATAACTTTTCTGCTGCGCATCGCATTTTTTAGGGAATTGGGATGCTGGAAAAGTAAAATAATACCTGGCCCACGCTTCAAAACTAGCTAACATTGCAAATTCTGCCATGATTAGGCTCAAATCCAATTAGCATGGATTAGTTGGGCTGCATGGGGACCAATAAGTATAAAATTGACCTCCCCACTCTTCTTCAATGGCAGTGCTATGTGAAGAAAGTATATTTTCTCGACACAGGGTTGTGTTAACCCTGGCACAAGTTGTTGCTTTACTGCCAATTCCGCCGTCGGGGCTCTATTTCCGCATTAGATGACATAACAGTTTCCACCGCTCTGGGAAACAAGAGCTTTATATCCCTTATTCGCTGCAAGAAGACTCTTTTACGTGTTCCGTCGTATTCTGGTGAAGGGTTCGTAGCTAGAATTCAGCGCTCTGGGTTTTCAGGGGTCGAAAAAGTGACCTAGGTTAAGGTGCGGCGCTCTTAGAAGCGAGGCTAAAGCTGGGGACGTTTGGCCGGTGCCTCCTGCTGGTAAATGACACAGTCTAAGAGGCCAAGAGCAGTTACATGTTTTTGACCAGGATTCCCATGTCTCTTAGATTTGTCACTGTTTTTACAATGCTTGAAAGGTCTTGAAAATTATGCGGCGCACATTTACCTCACATAAATGCTGAGCTATTTCTGCTGCTGACGTCTCTAGATAGCATGTAACATGGGAAGTACTAGCTGACTTGAAAGAAAAATGTAAACAAATCACTAAAGAACACGATGTGGTTTCAAAGAAAAGCTTTATGAAGCCAGGTGCTGGTATATATCCAGCTCTGCCATGTGTTGTGTCCAACATGACTCATTCACATGGAGCCCTCAGCCAAGCCTGGGCCACATCTGACTGCACTGGCTCCGCAGTGAGCAGGTGCTGCCATGACATGACACAACTAAACGTTTCCTTTAGTGTGTTGCTGTCAGAATAGGCACAGTCATGCTCTCATGGCACAAAAGCTTTGTGTAAACTTGCTCTGGGTACTGTAGTGTAATCTGAGCATGCACGAGGCCTTTATGCTCCATACCCTGTTCATTGTAATATTCTCTGAAACACCTGAGGGAGTACAAAAACATTAACTGCAAAGAATCAAAGAGGACTGTTACCAGCAAAAAGCCTTAAACCAACCTTCACAATGACGATGAGGGATTTTAATTATCTGTAAACTCATATCTCATATTCATGGAGTACTTTATTGCCCTTATTTATACAGGCCCTGTTAAGAACAAAACAAGTATTAAATGCATTATAAAGAAACAAATGTTAAATATCCTGGATACAATTTGATTTGTCTGCAAAATAATGACTCAAATGCAGATTTATAAGACCACCTGTTTCTAAAGGATCTGAAAACTAATTGGCCTTCTTTGTATAATCTCTAGACATGCAAATAGTGCTTTTATTAGTGAACTATTTGTAACATGTGTCACGTTATTGTAGGACCAAGCACTGCGACCACTTGGAGACCCTTGGCACATGACTGCAGACATGCATAATTACGTCTTTTTCTGATGCGCCGACTTCACTACTCAGAGTATAAACTAAGCTTAATACACTTGCAGTGATTCAGCACTGTCTCACTGTTTGTGTATTGACTTATGCAAGGTCACATTAGGGCTTGGGTGAACCTTGGTGTGAACTCAAAGGAGGCTTTGCTTTACTTTGTGTTTGTTTTTATCTGTATATTCCATTGAATCAGAAAATCCCCCATTGCTAGAACTATGCAAGTGTATCAGAGGGAGATCCTGGCTGTCTATCAAGCTGTAACAAAAGAACAATTGATTTCGGAAGAGGAGTTAAAATGTTACAAGCTTACTTCCTCCTGACACTGTGGTGATTTAAAGTAGCCTAGAGCCTGTCAGCAGATTGGAGCTGACCTTAATCCACTCCCAGTGATGAAGCCATGACGCGACACCACCTATGACACAAAAGGTCACATCAGTCATATCTTTTCAGCTTCAGTTGTAAAAAGGAAATATTCAGCTTACTGACTGCAAATAGTGAGTGCATGGTGAGAAAAACTGTCAGTACTTGTTTTGTAAAGTTCATACAGGTTGTCACCTCCCCTATGCCGTTAGCTACAGAAAAGATTTCAAATTAACTCCCATTTTACATCCCATTTCTTTCATTTGAACATGTTGGTTTTATTGTAAAATCTAAAGATGCAGTGATAATTGTATTAATCTATAGACCCCCCAGGTTAAACAGTGGTTTTAACTAAGAGTTTGCTGAGTCACTATCGCATTTTACATCAAAGTATGACAACAATTCTTATTTTAGGGGATTTTAAGACACATGTCAGTGGCCCTCCCCAGACTTAAGTCACCAATTTTGTGGATACTGTTATGACTGGTGAACCACAGGGAAAAAACAGGACACAATTGCACAGGCAACACAGACGATAAGGTGTAGGGTTAAAACAGGCAAACAGATCAGGCTAAAACATGGTCAAGGAAAAACAGGCAGAGATAAAAAAGAAAACAGGAACACTAGGAGAATCACCAGAACACTTGACACAGAGGAAGAAGACAAACTGGCCCAGAGACAAGGGAACACAGGGTTTAAATACACTGGGAGGTGTAGGTGATTAGACACAGGTGGGATCAATCAGGGGCGGCGTAGACAATCACAGTGGTGGGAAAACACACAAAGGCAGGAAGTGAAGTGACCTGAAACGAGAGGTAAGTAACACAAAATAAAACAGGAAATAATGATTACTAATCAAATAAGGAATACATCACTTTGGGAAAGGACGAGACATGAAAGATACCCTTGAATCTTTTAACCTCATTCAGGCTACACAGGAGCCCACACACTCAAAGGGACACACTCTCAATCTAGTTATTTACAGCGGTCTCTGCCCTGACAACTTGAGACAAAGGATATGTTAGTGTCTGATCACAAAGCATTTTTATTCCAGCGGTTTTATTCCATCCACTACCAGTTATTCTGACTTCACCTGAGCTTTTTACACTGCTTCAGCTGCCTTTAATCCTCATTTAATTTAAGGAAGCTGGTCTTTGGGTGGGACGGCTCTTCTGTGTGGAGTAGGAACGTTATCCCATGTCAGCGTGAGTCTTTGTCCATAGAAATGTTGACCCTTTCATGAGCCAGCTCACAGCCTTAGATCCTTGCAATCAGGACCCCTTGGCTTTGGAACAAACTGCCAGAGGAAATAAGGCTTGCAGAATCACTAATCTCTTTTTAAAACACTTCTTAAGACCCATTTTTGCAGACTGGCTTTTTTCAAGGTTATATTTAAATAAAGTTATTTTTATTAATATTATTGTCATTATTGTGCAGCAAAGTTAAGTATTGTGAAAGAAAAAGTATACAGGGGCCGGCACTCTTAAAATTAGGAGACAAAATCAGGCAATTCATTCTGACATATGTTTTAGGCTACGATCCAGAGCAGGGGCATGTGGTTGGATTACCAGAGTCTGGGTTTGAGTGGGTTTTATGTGACGGGGGGTTTTATCAATTATTGCATCTAATTTCTCGCTGAAGGCTGGATTGTACAGTTTACCTTCACTCACCCATAACAAGACTGAAGTGTTTAGCCATGCTTTGATCTCAATGCTAATGTTTACATTACAATTCTAACATGCTGATGCTAAGCAGGTATACTGGGTGTTTCTCAATGTCAAGGAAGGATCCTTTAACAGTCGGATTTTCAGGATACTACGTCATTGAATCTCACTGAAGGACTGTTCCAATGTCGAGGATCTTTCAAATTCTACCAAGGAATTTGTCCCTGTTAAGAGGATTTTAGAAGATGCATGTGTGTAATATACACATTCTTGGAGGTTGCCAGACCCACTGAAAGCTCAACTATGGGGGGATTATGGGGGGTCTCTAAAATATAAAATAAAATATTTGTCACTTGCAATTGTCTCTAAAACTTTCTTTTGAAAGCTAAAGCTACTATGTCCATCAGTATTGATTATTATATTTGAAAACATTTATTCACATACTAATTATATACTAAAATATTTTCTGCTGTAAGTGACACATCCTGCCAGAGCGGCAACAGGTTGAGCGAATAGAGCCTGTTGTCTATTCTGCATATCCCAAAGCACTAGGTAGGGGAACCCCCTGATGCCACATAGTGTTTTGCACACTGGGAAATACGCTAGGAACCTTTCAGTTATATCACCTCAGCCAAATTTAAGTTGAGACATTACATCTACAAGGTGTAATTAAAAAGATTGTTTCGACTTTCGTTGCACAGCGACAGACTCGTTCAACTAGCTATTAATAGCAATGAGGCCGGCAAATGCAGAGAGACAACAGGGAAGAGACGGCATATTTTCACATCCAACTCTGACATATTTTACTTAATGAATCAACAAACTTTATCCACCTGAAAGAGCTTTTTCTCTTCCCCTCCCTTCCTCCTCCCTAAACCCTGAATTTGCCCATGCTGCGTTCCAATTACTCCATGCTGTCTGGACTGCACCTCCTTATCGCTCCGGCAGGAGAGGGAGAGGGAGTGAGAGAGAAGTATTCAACTGAGCTTATCAAAATGCTAATGAAACATTAAGTCTTCCTGAGAATAGGAGACTGAAATAAATAATTATAAAAAATCCGCCTTTGTCATCTTGGAAAAGTTTTACTATTTCCCCTCAGGATTGCCAGATGCTCAGGTGAAACTTTTTGAGCATTCTTCATTCCAGTGCAGGTTGTTTGGGGTGAGAGGCATCGGAGCCCAATGTCCCACAGCACCCTCAATCATTCTGAGTTGGAGCTTCAAAAGGGAAATAATGGGAAATTCCTGGAACAATGACTGGAAACAGGAGTAGCTGGATGTGTTGATGGACCTGATGCGACCTTAACTTGATGTGTACATTTTAATCTGGACATAAAGTCTGCAGTGATTGTGTAAATATGTTTAGGTGGTATTTAATTGTCAAGTGCAACTGAAGCCTCCTAAGAATAGTTAAGTTAACCATGTCTAACATGAGGATCTGACTAGTAGTAGGTTGACATGTCATGTCCTTGATTAAGTTGGTTAAGAGGTTCGCTCAAACTGTACTGTATGTAAGAGTGTATGTAAGAAATGATTTCGTCCACTGGGTTGTGTACTGCTGCTTTAAATTCTAGAGTTCAGAGTTTAGCCATCTTAGTTTCTGCCTGTCGCCATCCTGGATTTTTGCACCCAAAAGTAAGTACAACTGACTGCTGAATAAGATTTTTGAAGGCGACCAAAATTCTGCAATTAACTAATATGAAGTCAAACACACTGAAAGAGTTAAAGGTCTAAACGAAAACATTGACATCTCTCAGACCGGACAACTCCGTGGTGTCGACCTGACAATCAGTGTGTAGCCCCGTCCTAAAACATACCCTGCTTTATGGTCTATTTGACTCTAAATGGACCATAATCTACTCAATGACCATGATGCTGTATTGAAGAAGACTTGAAACTAGAGATTGAGACCATAAACTCATGTCTACAATGTTTACTGAGGGGATTAATCAAGAGAGAAGTAGAGTATTTTTCTCATAGACTTCTATACAACCAGAGGAGTCGCCCCCTGATGGAAAGTAGAGAGAATGCAAATTTTAAGACATGAAACATTAACTTCACTTTTCAGACCTGCAGGTTGTAAGGTTGAGCTCAAAACACACAATTTTTAATTAATCTAGAGTTAGGACTCTTAGAAACTTCTAATGTTAAATAATGAAATAAATACAGTATATTATTTGGACTCCTCCAATGAATCGCCACCTTATCGTGGTGGAGGGGTTTGTGTACCCCAGTGATCCTGAGAGCTGTGCTCTGGTAGGGTCTCCCAAGGCAAAGTGGTCTCAGGGGAGGGGCCAGACTGAGAGCGATTCACAGACCCCAAATGAATTGGACAATACAGAGTTGTGGCACCTCGCCTGGAAAAGGGAAACCGGGGAACCCTTCTGGAGCCAGACCTGGGAGGGGAGCTCGCTGGCGGGTGTCTGGTGGGGGCCTTGGCGCATGGTTCTGGAAAGGGCGCCAACTAGTGACTCCATAGTTATTCTGGGAGACTTCAACGCTCATGTGGATAACGATGGAGAAACCTGGAGGGGTGTGATTGGGAGGAACGGCCACCTGGTGGTGAGTTGGATCAGGTGGCGGGGAAGGCTGCCAGACAGACCTGGTAAACCCAAACGTGTGGTGAAGGTGAACTGGGAACGTCTGGCTGAGGACCCTGTCCGCAAGGTCTTCAACTCCCACCTCCAGAAGAATTTCTCGTGCATCCCGGGGGAGGCTGGGCCATGACATGGAATCTGAGTGGGCCATGTTCCGATCCTCCATTGTGAAAGCTGCTGCTAGGAGTTGTGGTCAGAAGGTGATCGGTGCCTGTCATGGCGGCAATCTTAGAAGGCCGTCAAGCTGAAGAAGGAGTCCTTTCAGGCTTGGCTGGCCCAGGGGTCTCCTGAAACAGCAGGCAGGTACTGGTTGGCCAGAAGGGCTGCTGCTGCGGCAGTTGCTGGTTCGCGGTGTGGGAGGAGTTTGGGGAGGCCATGGAGAAGGACTTACGACTGGCCTCAAGGAAGTTCTGGCAAACCGTGAGACGACTCAGAAAGGGGAAGCAGGGCTTGTCTCAGGCTGTGCTCAGCAGGGGGGGAGAACTGCAGACCCGGACTGGGGACATTGTCGAGCGGTGGAAAGAACACTTTGAGGAACTCCTGAACCCGACCAACACGTCCTCTGTGGAAGAGTCAGAGTCTGAAGACTCAGGTAGTTAAAAAGCTCTTCAGTGGCAAGGCGCCAGGAGTGGATGAGATTCGACCGGAGATGCTAAAGGCTCTGGACATTGTTGGGCTGTCTTGGCTGACACGTCTCTTCAGTGTCGCGTGGAAGTCGGGTACAGTGCCTGTGGAGTGGCAGACTGGGGTTTACCCTTGCAGGTCTGTTGGAAGGGGCATGGGAGTTTGATCATCAAGTCTACATGTGTTTTGTGGACTTGGAGAAGGCCTTCAAGCGTGTCCCTCAGGGAGTCCTGTGGGGGGTACTGCGGGAATATGGGGTACCTGGTTCGTTGCTACAAGCCATTCGGTCCTTGTATGACCAAAGTGAGAGCTGTGTCCGGATACTCAGCACAAAGTCGAGCTTGTTCCCAGTGCGTGTTGGCCTCCGCCAGGGCTGCCCATTGTCACCAATCCTGTTTGTGATTTTCATGGACGGGATTTCAAGGCACAGCCGGGGGAAGAGAGTTTCCGGTTTGGGGGCCTGAGAATCGCATCCCTGCTTTTTGCAGATGATGTGGTTCTGTTGGCTCCTTCAGAACGTGACCTTCAGCACGCACTGGGGCGGTTCACAGCCGATTGTGAAGTGGTCGGGATGAGAGTCAGTACCTCCAAGTCTGAGGCCATGGTTCTCTGCCGGAAAAAGGTGGATTGCACCCTCTGGGTTGGGAGTGAGTCACTGCCCAAAAGGGAGGGAGTTCAAGTATCTTGGGATCTTATTCACAAGTGAGGGTAAAATGGAGCGGGAGATGGACAGGCGGTTCGGTGCAGCATCAGCAGTGATGCGGGCGTTTTACTGGACCGTTGTGGTGAAGAAGGAGCTGAGCCGTAAGGCAAAGCTCTCGATTTACCAGTCCATCTACGTTCCAACCCTCACCTATGGTCATGAGCTTTGGGTAGTGACCGAAAGAATGAGATCGCGGCTACAAGCGGCCAAAATGAGCTTCCTTCGTAGGGTGGCTGGGCTCAGCCTTAGAGATAGGGTGAGGAGCTCAGACATCCGGAGGGAGCTCGGAGTAGAGCCGCTGCTCCTTCGTGTCGAAAGGGCCAGCTGAGGTGGTTTGGGTTAACCTCGTCCAACTGGTAAGAGGCCCCGGGGTAGACCCAGAACACGCTGGAGGGATTACATATCTCGTCTGGCCTGGGAAAGTGTTGCTGGGGAGAAGGATGTCTGGATGACCCTCCTTAGCTTGCTGCCCCCGCGACCCGGCCCCAGATAAGCAGAGGAAGATGGATGGATGGATAGATATTATTTGGATAATAACCTGTGCTAAACTATCATTCAATCCTTTCAGTGGCAAATCTGAACTTTTACTGTGTTGCACGGTTCAAACCCTACCAGTAGGTCTACTCCTTTTTTAATTCATACACATTCTTCCCTCATTTGAAATGACCACCTGAATATTACTTTTAAATCTCTGCACATATGTTTTCTCCAAACACTCGCACACAAATTAAGTTGTGTATCCAGTAAGAGGGGTTTACATGCCGTTTGATGACGATCCTGGCTGGTCCTTGGTTAGGGATCCTCTCTGTACAGATGGGGACTGGCAGCACAACATGCACTGAACACATTAAATAACTTGGACATAGCCCTCAAATAAACAGCAGCTTGCAAAATGGCACTGCACATCAAAGGGTTCTGCTGTGATCCAAACAGAAGCTCAGTGTCTCTGCCAGCAGAGAGCACTTCTAATACAGAGCTGTGTGTGTGTTGTGTTGAGTGCCTGATCTGCCTAAGACTCTTACTCAGCTAGCCTGAAGGCTGACACCTTGAAATCCACCCAGTAAATAACTGAGCCATCTTTAAGGAGACATCCCTTCAGTTCTGGGCTCTGCTTCGTCCATGTGACACACTCAGATTTTATACAGTGCTTTGTGGCCCAAGAGATCAACATGGTTTCATTGCTTGACATTTCACAAAATACCGACATAAATTTATCCAGAGAGAGAATTTTTTTCATTTCTGACTTGTTACTCAGAGGGACTTGTCAATCAGTTTCAAACTGGTCGAATGAGAAAGGCTTGATCCACTTGTATTTGGGACCTTTAAAGACATTGAAATAAAAAATGGACCATTAGAAAACCTACAACATTTGAAATGCATTAACTTAAATAAAAATAAATAAATCCACCATGACACCAGATTGTGTCTACTACTGAATAGATAAATAACAAAAACATTTGATTTAACACTATTGTTGAAACTTTATTCTACTGTCATTGCAACTATTCAAAGTATAAAATAAAGAATTTCGGCTGTGGCGTAGTGGAGAGCAAGGTAGTTCTCCATTCAGAGAATCGGTGGTTCGATACCCGGCTTCGGCAGTCGATGTGTCCTTGGGCAAGACACTTAACCCCAAGTTGCTCCCGAAGGCTTGCCATCGGTGTGGACTTAGTTAGAGTCTGATGGTGGTATGGTAGCCCTGTCATCAGTGTGTGAATGGGTGAATGATATGTAATATACTACTGATTGTAAGTCGCTTTGGATAAAAGCGTCTGCTAAATGACTGTAATGTAATGTAATGTAATAAAAACGTCAAGCTTGAAATCAGACGAAATGTAACTCCTGAAATAGTCCATCTTGGACGTGTCATGGCTCAACTCTGGTAATGGAAATGCAAATCAGCATGGCACGGTTTGACTCGGCACCTCTATAAGGGCCGATTGGAAAAACCCTGCTATATGCTTTTGGCTTCTATGGTCAATAATAACTGAACAGAAAGATTCTTATTAGGCAATAAATGACTGTATGTGTCTAAGTTGGTGACAATCAGTGTTCAGTTGTGACTGTCTTCTCTTGGGAAATCTCAAAATGAAGCATTATCGTCCCTTCCTCCTGGTGATTATTGATACACACCAGTATGACACATACATGTCTGATACACATATGAACAAAAAGTGCAAGCACACACACACACACACACACACACACACACACACACACACACACACACACACACACACACACACACACACACACATTGCTTCATTTATCTCCTATGTGACCAATTACCCATCGACTAACTAACTGAAACTGCAGAAGCTGTCAGCAACAGCCCTATTGCCACGCAAGGATGGCTACCACACTGCACCCACTCGTTCTGCTATCTGTGTGAGGACTCATTTATTTTCAGCCATCCAAACATGGAGAAATGATACTGGCCTAAAGCAGGATGAGTTCTGGTTAATCTTCTGTCTAAAGATGACAAGCAGCTTTGCGTCTAGATTCTCCAGCACTGAACCACCTCAGCACCTGGAACAAGAGCAGGATCAGAACTGTGTTTTATTCAGTATTAAGTACAACTTCTTCAAATGACATCTGTGTTTGTTAATTAGGAAAGAAGAGCTTACGCACTGATGTGTATATATGATGTGTCTCCAAGCACCCAGAGAGCACTCCAGGCTTTAGAGCAAATTTGACATAATGTTCCTAAAGTCAGTTATATGTTTTATATGTTTATGTTTGGTAATGACTGTGTGAAGTATGACTGAATTGAGGAAATGTTTATAGCATCGTAGTTTAGGAGAGAGCTGGTGTCAAGCAGACTGGAGAGCTAATAATAAAATATACTGCAATGTTAATGCTAATCACTGCTAGCATGCTAACATTATCCATCCATCCATTTTCCGTAACCTGCTTATCCAGTTAAGGGTCGCAGGGGTGCTGGAGCCGACCTCAGCTGTCAATGGGCGAAGGCAGGGTACATCCATCCAAAGTGACTGAGTCAGATAAAAATGTTTTAAGGTATGACGTTTTCAAAATAAGAGCTCATTCAGTATTCACTGTTGATGTTTCTTTATTGTCATTGCTCTGAATATACTGGGAGAAATAATTACTTTGAGTAATGCTGTATGAATGAATACTGTTAAATTAGATGATGTTAGTTAATAAGCATGATTCATACAGGTTTAAAAGTAGTAATAAGACAAGTTCATACTAGTAAACATACTAGAGCAATATTAAATACTTTACATCTACTTACTTTGTGTTTAAATGTAAATTAAGTTTGTCCATTACTTACCTGGGACCCCTGTAAAGGCATAGTTAAAGAGAGTAAAGTTAAGAGAGAAAACCTGTGAAAAGAGTATTGAGATTGGTAAGGTAATGTGTGTGTGTTTATAGCATTTTATATCAGCTTTCAATGAAAGTGAAATGTTTGTTATGATCGGTAATTTGTTATGGTGTGAATGAATAAGGTAGTAAGTAGAAATAATATCAACCAGTAGAGTAGAAGTAAGTGATGAGTGAGTTCAAGTATGAACGGGACAGAGAGCGCTTATGACCCAACCTTTCATATTTCAACAGAAACTAAATGTATTCCAACAAAGTGAGCTACGTGTTATTCTTTGCCCTATAACACTTGTAGCAGATCACAGGGCTGACACATACTGACAGACAACCATTAATCAACAATAAAAAGAACAAAATGAATGGAATGAATAAAGGATATGATGAATATATCAGTGCAAAGAATAACGATGAACCACTCATGGATGAAAAGGATTGCAAGTGAAATCAGTGACTAATGATAAGCAATTAAATTCGTTGTTTGAAGTTTATCTATTTCATTTAGTTCAAAAGCTTAACGAACCGTGCAGCAATTGTGATTTTAAGAAGCACAAAGGAAGATTTTGAAACAATTTCATACTAGTTCTAATTTAAGGGAGATCTTACTGAAGCTCTAAAGCTTATTGCTGTTTATCAGTTTCTAAGGTTAACTTAGATGAAATAAGATTGTTTTATTAACTGACTTTTAAATTTATTTTACCTAGAAAACTCAAACTCATTCAGTCCGTAAATGTATTGTTTTCACCAAACCGGTCTGATGGGCAGATGGGAGGTGAAGCTGTCTGAAGCGGCTACCTTTTCTCTTTGGCCATCACTGCATTTTCTATAAAAGGTTATGCCTATTTAAGACTAGATCTATCAGCTGATGATTATCTATTTGTTAGCCAGAGAATCAGTTTTATATCTTGAAATTGACCGAAATAGAAACTAACCTAATCAAAGAGGTGGTTGATATCTCAAGGAATGATTGTATTGGGAAGAATACAACAGAAAGTCCAAAACCCTCATGTCAAAGCACTCTTCCTATTACTAAACATATGTTAGCTCAGCATAACAAATTAAGTAAGGTTCATGTTACTGTGCTTCAGTTACCTAAAGTTGTCTATTCATAATCTGATGTGTTTCTGTCTTTTCTTCTCCTCATGAATGTAGATGCTGGTAAAACAAGAGGTGGGGTCATAAAACCGTGTAGGTTCAGTCCTTACACTTCATAAATCAGTTTGAGTGTCCAGGTTGACCTCCAGTTCTTGTCTCTTATCTACTGTGAGTCTATCCAGGTACGTGGTAAATTAATGTCAACCACTTAGTAACCTAGGCGTCCTGAGAACAGTTTCTGGAAGTAGTTTATCAGTTCCAAATTTCAGGTTAAAGCTTTTTTTTGTCATTGTTGTTTCCACATTTTAATTTTCATCATCTTTCCATTGTTGTTCACAACAGGCCTATTGTGAAGGGAGGGAAGGGACAGGTATGAGGTCCTTGTCCAGTTCACCCTCTGCCTCCACCATCTCCCACTCCCAATCTGTCCCATAACAACTCCATTTGACTGCCTGTGAGCAAATGTATCGATAATCTGTTACTGGTGTTGGCCGCAGAGGAGTGCGTTGGGGGCAATGTCTGTCCAGATGAGCTTCTGTGACCCACCCTTATTCCGAAAATTCATTATATCATTATAAGCATTAAAAATGATAAACATGTAGTCTTTTGATTAATAATGAAAAAATGACTTGGACTGAAAGGCCTAGGCAGAAACCTCTGAAAGATGCATTTCACACAGCTCAGGCCACCGCTGAGAGCGTGCTGCTCGTTGATTTCCTCACAGCCTTACTTCATCACATAGTATTGCATTATGTTTTTAATCGTCATCTGCCAACGATGTATTTAACTGAGCAGGAAAGCGTTGCTGCTGATCCCTGTGTGTGAAGCAAGCGGAGCGTACGTTCTTTGCAAACCTACTAATATAGGCGCCTCTTACTATCTGAATAATGAGCCCTCTCAAAAGCAGGAAAATACTGTTCCAATGACTTTGGACCAGGTTTTTGGTGGTCAATGGCACAATCGCTTTCTGCTGCCTCAAAGTAATAACGTGGCAACAATGTGCCTGACCTCACCTCGTTTTAAGACCAACATGCCTGTGGGTGCATAGATGGACGCAAGTTAATCTGCTATTGGCACAATGTGGTGCCGGGCGGGAAAATGACAAATGAGTCAGTCTAAAACTAGCAAGACCATTGCGCTGCGTGACTCTTTACTATGATAGGGCTCTCAGTCTTGTTAAGAGTTAACAAAATCTAATTCTGCTCCTACAAATCAGTGCTAGATTGCTCTGAAATATTGACTAGCAGTTGCTTGAATTTGTTTAGTGTTTGCTTCATCCTTTATTTGTTTATTTACTTCCATATGTTTGAGGGTCAACAAAAGTACATCATCCCTGGACTATTCTAGGATGCCACAAAGTCTGTGTTGTAAACTAACTAATTGGTTTGGATGTCTTGACTCCTGAGCACTAAAGGCCAAACATGAGCCTCGTTGACCTAATCCCTGTTGTGACAACCAATTAGCAATTGGTGCTAGTCTAGGTGACTAACCTATGAGTCATTGTGTACTGCAGCACTCTGAGCATCACTTGTGTGTTGCGCTAGCTGTATGTTCAGTTGCTTACAGTGCCCTGGACTGCTTGTGTTTCACCAAGTAAGAGCCAGAAGCTTACTTCACTGTTAAGAGAAGGGTGATGAAAAGCAGCTTTTAATCCTTCCATTTTCCTATTCCCACATCTCTGTACCCAAATCTCTCCATTTGTTTCCTTTTCAAGGACGTTTTCACCAACAAAGATGTAAGTATGGTTGTCAGGGTTCATTTATTTCTCTCCATAGGGTCTTGATGCAGCCTTTTCACTTCTTCTCTTTTAGAGCATCCTTTCATCTCCAGAGAGAAATGAAGCCCATGTTAATATGAATACAATGAACCGATTCCCAAATTTTTGTACAAAACACAATGCTAGTGGATCGAGAGGACATTCTACTCATTGTTTATCATTTTTAATTGGTGATGGATGGATTATCATTTACTTGGCTCAATTAATATGAAGTGGAGAAATGTTTTGCATTTGATAGGAATATATTTCCTCCAAGGCGGCAAAACATAAATCCTTGAGATCAAAAAGGGTTTGCTGGACGTTTCTAACTCCACAGTAGGGCTGAACGATAACTGTTGCTAACAAGCATCCTGAAGCCACTATTCAAAACTCTTTATACTGCTGCATTGTCAACATTCATCTTGGCCAAACTGCTCTAAAACAACTCAAACCACCAAAACACTTAATAAATGTCTCAAAATAAGCTTGCTGGCATAAATGATTCAGCTTTATCATTTGAGTTAGAATACTTTTTTTTTTTTTATGAAAATGGCTATTTCATTATAAAATATGAAAAACAACTTTTCACTGTATTGACTGTACTGAAGTATGTAACAGAATGCAGAAATTTGCGTTCAAAATCTTTAAAATGTTTCTATATCTTTGGATATAGTAATTTATATGTGAAAAATGAAAAGTTTAAAAAAAATATATTCTGAAATTCCATGTCTGCAATAAAAACTCATACTGCACAATACAGTGAGGGCTCTAGAGAGTTTCTCTTATGTCTTATCGGACGATGGCAATGGGAAAATATCTTCTGCATTGTCTAATGGCTGCACAATATATTGTTTCAGCACCCACATTTGGATGTTCGCATGCACAATAGCAACATCACAGGAAATCTGTATTGTCTGTTTTGTCTACGATGGAGTGTGGTTACATTACATTACATTACATTACATTACAGTCATTTAGCAGACGCTTTTATCCAAAGCGACTTACAGGAAGTGTATTCAACATAGGTATTCAAGAGAACTACTAGTCACCAGAAGTCATAAGTGCATCTCCTTTCTTAAACAAGCATCTTAAAGTATAAACCAGAGCAAAAGTACAGTGCAGAGGCAGATTACTACGAAAACAATAATTGCAACAGACTAATCCGAATATAGTAAGTGCTACAAACTACTACGAATAGGATAAGTGCAGTAAACAAATACAAATTCAATAAGTGCAGCGAACTGATACGAATACAGTAAGTGCAGCAACTAATACGAGTGCAGTAAGTGCTACGAGGAAGGCTCAGGGTAGTACTTCATGAAGAGGTGAGTTTTCAGCCTGCGCCTAAAGATGGGCAGCGACTCTGCTGTCCTGACGTCAGTGGGGAGTTCATTCCACCACTGAGGGGCCAGGACAGAAAAAAGCTGTGACCGGGTGGATCGGCCGCAGGGACCTCTGAGCGACGGGGCAACCAATAAACACAGTGATCCTCTATAGCATTAGTTACTTTGACTCGGTCTGAATCTGCAGTCTGTTGTTGTTTTGCTCAGCTAATTGACACATTCAGATGATGAAATGTTTGAAGCGGATACCATTGATTTACCAGACTCCAGGTTAAACCTCAGAATTTTTGTCGGGCGTGTACACTTAGAAGACATTAACATACTATTTTGCTGGTCTGGGTCAACGGCTAACTTAACTTAAGACGCGTACCAAACCGATCGCCATGTATCCAGCGGTTGAGGATGAATACAAGAACCGCTCCACCCCTACCCTCACATCATTTATTCCCTCAGAATCTCCAAACAAAGGGAAGACACCTGTAGCATACTGTTAACTCTTGCAGGTGGTTCAGTGAAAGGAATAACTCAGATAGAAAGAATATCACAAATGCTAGACTCCATGATGCTGGTGTGAGACTGGCCTGTTCAGCGGAGCCTCATCAGAAAGCAGCATCATTTGTACACTTTTGTGCACATTAGTATGAACATGAGTCCCATTCTATCTAAAGCACTAGGTGTGTGTGGGTATGTGTGTGTGTCGGTTTCAGCCTCCACGGCAGACGCCCAGCAATGTGTGGGCTGCCTTATTAGTGTGTGTGTGTGTGTGTGTGTGTGTGTGTGTGTGTGTGTGTGTGTGTGTGTGTGTGTGTGTCAAGGACCCCCAGAGACCGCTGTTCCTCATTTGTGGTGACAAATAAGCAGCTTGTGAAAAAGGCCAGTGCGATGCATCGCAGTTGACCCTTGACATCTCATTTGGGCCTGATGGATGGGAGCAGTGTCAGGATGCTGCTTCCCATCTGAAGAAAGGACCAGGTAGCATACACACTCTCCCCTGAAGCACAGAGCGGCTTCCTGGATGTGACGAGGTTACTGGAGAGGTCCTGGCTGGAGGAAAAGTCTGCTGCTGATATGATATGTCTTTATTTTCATGTTCATGGTGAAATGTATATGCAGACAGAATCAGGATTTGACTCGGACTGAATCTGAAGATTCACTTCTGCGTGTTAGTTTGCGGATTGTGTGTCTTTTTTTTCAGTGTCAACAGTAACCCAGTGATTATATGTACAGAGGAACTTAAAGTGGCATTTTATGGTGCAGATTTGACAAATTGAGAACAAATACCGACTTAGAAATTGGAGATGTAGGTTGTTTAAAGTGCACTGTTAAGACATTCTGTGAGTTGAGGTCTTACTCTTGAATGAGATCATCAATACATTTTTCAGATTTTGTCATCATTAACATCCTCATTCACATATATATCATTTTACAACACCATAGCTTCTTTATGTTCCTATTGCACCGTAATACACTTACTCCCAATGTCCCAAATCTCCGGGAACCCAATGCAGAGCGGAGTAACTACATTACACTACACTGAGGTTTGCCTCGGTTTTGCCTGGAGTTTCTGTATTTTGTCTGAAACGGAATATAATTGAATCAGTACATTTTGTCACAAGATAAAACCGATGTAACACAGTCCAATTCCAGTCTCAACACAATTTTGACCAAATCTGTCGCTTTGCCTCTGTACGGCAGTAAAGGTGACGCGTTGAGTCATCCCACTTCGCATGTAAAGAAGTCAGATTTACTCTGGGTATAAGGACCATAGGTTAACATGAACTTCTAGGTAAAAAACATTTTTTTTAGAAGAGATGAGCCTGTATGATGTGACTATGACTTAGCTGTTGTTTCAGAACCACAGAGAGCATTGTTTGTACTGTTTAGAGATTGTGGGCCCTATTTTAACGGTCTGAAACGCAAGTGGGAAAGCGCAAAGCGCAAGTAGCTAGTGGGCGGTTCTACGGCGCTATCGCTATTTTACAGGCGGATAAATGACACTTCCGCCGCGGCGCAAGTGTCAAAAGGGTTGGTCTGAAGCAGCCTAATTACCCGTAGGTGTGGTTTGGGCGTAACGTGCAATGAACCAATCAGAGCGTTTTCTCGCATCCCCTTTAAGAACGATCGGCGCATGTTCCATGGCGGATTGCTATTATGATGGCGGGTTTGCCAGGCGCACGCAATGAAAGGTTCACCACAGAAGATACCGATGTGCTTGTCAGAGCAGTCAAAGAACGCGAGTTGGCTTTATATGGGGATGGGAGAAACCCACCCAAAATTGCTTCCGTGAAAGCGGCTTGGTCGGCACCCAACCCGATGCACCAGCTGTCCAACCCGAAGGTACATAAATAAAGTTCACATAAATAGAGATGTCTCGTGAAAATCTTTTTAATCATTTTTGACATTTAATAAATGTAACACAGCCATAAAATAAATCAAAACAATGTCACGTAGCTTCTCAGGAAGAAGACCCTGGCCTCGGGACCAGTGCGCACGGGGCAGCTGAGGGAGCCGCGCGGCGCCCTCAAGCAAGACGCCGTGGCAGCAGCAGCAGCATGAGACCGCAGGACCACCCGTTCCTGCAGCTCCGGTCCAGCGTCGCCACTCCCGGACCCTCATTTGTTGGATCCCGCCGAGGCAGGCGTAAAAGGCCTTACAGAGGAGGGAGAAAATAAATATTTTTTCCTTCAAATCTTTGCAACTTTTCATTTTTCGTTTTGTATTATTTTTTTTCATTTACGCCTAACATTTGGACAAGCCGAATAAAAAATGTCTCAAGGACATACTATACTTTCCGATGTTTTGGGCTCACTTTCTCTGACTCACAAGGTTATGAATGCATGGTAATATTTGTACAATGCTAAACAATAGAGCGGAGATGTCATTAGTTTGCTTACCTCACTATATACGATGCAGCTCCTCTGACAGATGAGCTCTCCTCTCCCGTGCTGCTGCTGGGGCATTTGGACGTAATGGCATCGGCACATGCAGTTCAGCATCACGTCTCATTAAGTCCTCTAATCTATCCTCATTAATGTCATCGACACATCCATGATTCATGGCAATGTTGTGTAAAACACAACATGCCACAAAGAATGCTGCGACTTTTTGCACACCACAATGATTTTCCTTGTGTGGTAATATTTTATTTTCCTTGTAATTATGTATGGTTTGCAAAAATGGGAACTGCTGTCCGTGTAGATGAGAGAAGCAAAGTGTATGCGCGAGGTGCACAAGCAATCCGTATGCATCGCATGCGCATGTATGCATGCGCCCTTAAAATAGCATCTGAACAACGCGCCACTGACTTTAAACCAGGTATTTCCTGGTCAGTAGCGCAATGGTTTTCAGAAACGGCAAAATACCGTTTGCGCCAGAACACGCCTCCTCCTTCCGCCGAACCGCCCCTTGGGGCGCAAGATCATTCCCTAATTTACTGGCGAGTGGCGCTGGTGGCAAAAGAACGCTCTGCGCCAGTTGTAAACTAGCAACGACACATGCGCCAGTGACTAAGTCACTTGCGCCGGATGCAAGATAGGGCCCTGTGTGTGTGGGAGATGAAGGCCGCAAACAGCTGTTTCCACTGACCTCCCTCAGCTGATTGGACAGGGAATCGTTCATAAATTCAAAATATATTTAAAGCTCTGATAGTGCTTGGTTGTATTATTGCTCAGAAGACTAAAGGTATTCTTTGATTTTGAAACAATTGCCATGTCTTTCCAAACTACAACCGCTACTACAACCGCCTAGATGATGCCCGTCATTTTTTAATTGGTCTAATATAGTATCAGATTTTGTAGCAATGAGAATATATTTCTTGCTTTTTTCCTGACGACCTGAATGACTTACAAAATGTTATATTACTTGCTTTTTAGAAATAAAGTTGAGTCTGAAAAGTTGCTAAATGTATAGGTAAAGTTGCCAAGTTGGCAACAATGTGGCTAAAGGGAGTGTCAAGGTATGTCCCGCTGTGTTGCATGTTGGGACGGGGCATCATATTCATATGTGATATGTGATTATTGTATTGTGTTTTAGGCAGTGGGTACTTTGATCAGATTATTAATGATAAATATTTGCTATTATCTTGGACCTTCTTAAAATCACATGATTTGTGATATATTACATTTCTGTCATGCACTGTCAGCACCTCAGCAAGGTTCCTGTGAAGGTTTAGGTAATCATCAGCTCCACTGCTGACGTTTCCTCAGCCCACTGTTCATGCATGGCTGTGTAGCAGAGATATGCACAAATGTGCATAAAATTACATTAATGGAAAGATGGCTATTGTGTCCTTAAATGCAGCACTAACAGTTTCTTGGTGGACATCAAATAGATGTATTGGAATTTTAGATCTAATCTCAGACTCATGACAGTAAGAAGGATCAACTGAAAAGATGTCAACCTATTTTTCCTTTAGGCAGAGAGAGAGGCATTAAACAGTCCAACAAAACCTGGAAAGTGGCATAGCTTGCAAGTCCAGTATTTCAACTTGTCATCATCATCCTTCATAAATGTCTCTTACATTTTGCGTTCAATAAGTTCATGGTTCAAATGTTATTTTCTCGAGCAGATGGTTGATTTCATGATACCTAGATTTGCAGACCACACATTTCTGTCAGACTTCAGATCATCTCAACATGGCACTGTGAAAAAAATTATGAAAGGTGAAAGGTGAAAGGTCCACCATAAAGCATGGATAAATGTTAAATGTCCCACTTATTTTGTTTTTGTTTATAATATGTTTATGAACGTAATGAATGCTGAAGTTGCCGCCTGGGTCACATCCCTACTAGTCTAGATGATTTTAAACAACTCACCCTTGGTATTAATCCAAATACAGACTTTTTTGTGAAATACAAAGATGCGTATACAGTTTATTGCTTTGCATTACACTAATGTATACACTTTAGAATAGTTATACAACATATGCAATTCTAAACCCCCCATTTTGCTCATCAGCCTGTGTATGCTTTGGCTTTTAAGGTCAAATATAACAATTCGCCTCTCACCAGAGTGGGGAGGAGGTGTGAGCCACACTTGGCATTGAATTGGGAAGGATTGAGAAGAACGCAATGGCCACACTGTAACAAAACAAGATAGTAGTTAAACCAGAAAGATACTTTATTTGTGAATAATGGTCTAGACCAGGGGTCAGGAACCTTTTTGACTGGGAGAGCCATAAAAGCCAAATATTTCTAAATATATTTCATTGAGAGCCATATAGTATTTTTAACGTATAATAAATTAAATATGTCTTACTTTTAATGCCCCGCTGGATATGTGATGCACATGAAGCATGGTGCGTATGGAAGTGCCGCTTTATATTTGACCGTCTCATCGATGTGTTCATTGCATATTAGACATACCGCAGTGTCCACGCAGCCTGGAATGCACGGTCATCAGCGTCTTTTTTCTTTTCGCCATCTTTTCCGTTACAAGGGTTGAAGCGGATAAACTAGTTGGCTATCTGATATAATTGATTTCACCTGTACAATGACCCGGACATGCTCGGGAGCCATTGGTGACCCGTGACCCGTGAAATTTATCTTCAAAACTAATTTCTGTTTACTTTAAAATGACACAGTATTATTAAGAAATATCATAAGTATTTTAAAATCAGTTCCAAACTGATTTTTTTTTTTTTTTCAACTCAAAATTGTCTGAGAGCCATATGCCGTCACCGGAAGAGCCATATATGGCTCGCGAGCCATAGGTTCCCGACCGCTGGTCTAGACTAATATCACTAATGCATTTCCCACTAAATCCTCCTCCTTCACAATTTTCAGCACTATTGCTCTGTTCCCCATCCTGACTGTCTCCACATACCCCAGAGGCCGTCTAACTACATGCAGCTCCACCCGTGGACTGTTCTGATGCCACAATGGTATTTATAGTTCAAAGCAATAAACCGTTTGTTGGCAACATCAAGAGTCACTAGCAGTCTTCCTGAGACAATAATAGAGCTGAGAGATAACACAGGGTATGTAATATTGAAATTGAACTGGAACACACAGGGAGAGGGAGACAGATAGAGAGGGGTCAGGGGTCTCTACTTAAGGTACGTATATTTAGGACCACTAGGATTCTAGCATCTCCTACGATCACAGCCACAGTCTGCCATACTGTCTTATGTCATTTCATTGTTTGTGTATCACACAAGTGAATCAACAATGCATGTGTGTGATGAAGTTACCAGAAATGATGTGAAATACACTTAATATCACAGAGCTGGATCATTAACCTTGTTGGTCCCCTGAGAGGAGCTTCTCTCAGGGGACCAAGTGGATGCCTGGCATCCACCTTTTCAAATTGTTAACTGATTATTAAAAAAGAGTGAAAGCCTGTAGGCATCATTTTTGTTGCCCTCTGTCTGCATTCACTTATTTTGCTGTGTTTGGGACGTTCACAGATCTCAACACTTAAACATAGCGACCCGACTGTAAGCACACACCCAAGAGGATGCTACGAAAGTGTAAGACACAGCACTGGAAAACTAATATATTGATATCCTCAGGATCCAGCTCAGGATTAGGGCGAGATAGATTTTAAAATTTTGAATTTCGCAACCTGTTCATATCTTACGAAATCCCATCTGATTCAATCCATATTTGTTGGCTTTTAGACTTTCAAAACTACTTTTTAGCTTCTCTTATTAGCTGAATCAACAGGTAAAATACAAAGCGGTGCAGGCGGCTTTTGAAAGGAATGGGAGATAACAATCTGATTGGTTTAATTTATGTTGCACCCAAAACACACCAATGATTAATTAATGTCATTAATGAAGAGACTAAATACAACCCTTTTCCCACTTGTGCCTTACTTTGTGCCCAAATTTTTTTCAATCAACATTTTTCAACTTAAAGCAACACATAAAAGCACATATAACATATATTTATAAAACACAGCATTAATGACGTGATTCCTAAATTACCTCAAACATATCTTTGGCATTTATTTTTGTTATTTATCTGCCGACGTATGCAGATATCGTTAATATCAGTTATGAGCTAGAGATGGCAACTCTACTTTCTCTCTACTTTGATTGATGGATGGGTTGCTTGACTTCTAGCTTTATCTGTTGGATGGTTTGGAAAGATGCTTTGACTAAGAATCCCCAAATAGAAGTTCCAAAAATCAACTTCATTTGAATGACACTGTAAAGATCCTGATATGTGGAGGATGTTTAGATCAGAAGCTTTAACAAAGAAGAACATGGCATTAAACATTGTTAGACAGCATAACATTAGCCACAATTCTTCTTAGCCTGTGTTGATGGTGGATTTACATCATTGGGGTCCTCTATAAGATTGGTTAGTTGTAATTTACGTAGTGCAGTCAAATATGTTACTGTAAAATCCCCTTGGCATTTTCACCTCAGCCAAATGATGAACGCTTTTCTGGCATCACGTCTGGGCAGACGTTATTAAAAGTATATTAGCCATTGAAGACCAAAAATAATTACTGCAGCCTGCACCATTGTGTTTTAGCAAATAGCTGCAGGCTGCAGTCATAAGCTGCAAGTACACACTCAAATACACACACACACACACACACACACACACACACACACACACACACACACACACACACACACACACACACACACACACACACACACACTCTGCTTGCTCAACTCAAACACACTGTCTGCTCTTTTCCTGACCATTCTGCCCATTCGACTCTCAGTTGGCTCTAGAATAAGATGTTATCTGCATATGATTCAAATTAGGTCAAAGCTGGGCCTTTCTGTAATTACACAATTTGCTTGTGCATGAGACAAAGAAACAGGACGACAGGTGGGCAGCCATCACTATATATACACCATACTATATACAACAGCGTCTTTTCTGCGCTGAGCACTGCATGTTGGGAGATTTTCTTTCTGGAAAAATGTTCTACTCTGTCCTCTCTTCATACGTGCTTCAGCCTTCCCTTCAGCAAGTTCTCTACCTTGTGCCAACATTTGAACTTCTAAGGGATATTCTGTATCATAGCAACCAGACACAACCAAAGCTCTACGCTGAAAAAACACGGCGCCTCTCAAGCGCTCCCAGCAGGGAGTTAAACACAACGTTGTGCAAAAATGTGAGTAATGTGATATAGTGTGACTTTCAAATGTTGAAAGAGATTTATTGTTGAGATTAACAGAGGGATCATTAAACTTTTAATATTATTAACACTGATTGTGAAAACATCATTTAGAGTAATCAGTGAACATAGACAGACAGCCTCCTAATACATGTAGCATGTAAAATGCATATTTATTATTTAGGGTTCACATGACCAAATTCATTATTTGTAAGATAACATCAAAAAAGTACTCTTCCACATTACTCTCTACACTTCAGGTAGCTCGGTCTCAAAACGTTTGGTGACCCCTTGAATAACAGATGATGAAGTTTAAGCTTCTGTTTTGATGGCAAGTTGTCAAAATACATGGATGGATGATCAGTCAGGGATGAAATGATACTTCCCCTGAATAATAAAATTCAGCTAAGTGGAGGACTGACAGACAGAGTGTCCGATCAGGAAGTTGTAACAGTGAGCTTGACATTTGTCCGGTCAAATACAAAGTCCTCCAAGGCCTCGAACACCCAGTGGTTTTGAAGTTATGTGTCATAAAATATATCATATATAATTTATTAAATCAATAAAATAAATAAAAACTTCTCAGTATACAACAAATGTTTTAATGTACATAGTTTTGAATGTGAGCAGAAATTTTGTGGAAACAATTTATGTCCAGAGGTTTATAAATGAATCAAAATCAGTTTCAGTTATCAATAAGGTGAATAGCTGCCACCTGAACATTTAAAGGAGCAGTGTGCGAGATTTATTGACATCTAGTGGTGAGTTACAGATTGCAACCAACATCTCTCTGCTCTCCCCTCCTTTCCAAGTGTCAGAGAACTACGGTGGCCTTCAGGTAGAGTCTGATATCTTATATAATAAGACTTCAGTACTAATAGGAGCTACTCTTATTGATACTCGCATCTGCTTTCATGACTAAATAATCACTTTAAAAGTAATATAGTAATTTAAAAACAAATTAATTTAGAAAAGGATTATAATTTATCAATAACTTCAATATAACTGAATATTGTTCTAGATCAACAACAGTAATGTTTACAACAGCAAAGTCTCTATATAAAGCCATTAATATCTCATTGATTTTTTTTTGATTTTTTATAAATAACATTGACAAATCGGAACAGCAAGAACCTGTAGAGATCTGCATAGCTATGGCTCATTCTAAGGGGAGTTGAGTGATGGTAATACAGACGTCTCAGAGAGAATCATAAGGCTTCATGCAAATGAGCCTCTTTTGTACACATTTGTATCAGTTACATGATGGCTAGAAACAGGCTGTCTGCAACAAATCTTGAATTTCTGTAATCAAACCAAACATGAATCTACTGCTTCCCAGCCAATATAAGCTAAATCAACTCTATAAAAAGTCTCTCGGATCAGCTGGAGAATGCTTCGTCACAAAGCTCAAAACAGGGATTGCCGAGTTAGCCTACTGAATTGGAATGTGTACAAAACACTTTTCATTTTTTGCTACATTTTTAAGTGTTTCCTTTTCATTTCATAGTAGACACATTAGGAAACTGACAAAATAATGTTGAAATGGAAAAGTTTGGACTCATTTTTACAAATTGGAATTACATTTTTGTTATTACAGAGGGTGAAAAGTACCAAAAAGCGACCCTTGGGTACTGGCAATGAATTCCATGTTCTGGTACCGGTTCAACTGTGGACGGTACCCAACCCTTGGCCTAACAACCCCTGAAGAAGTACTAATAACAGGTCTCAGTGCTCAGGCCACTGCTGACTGTTCTACTGTTTCACAACTGTATAGTGTTTTTTAGTTCAGTGAAATTGAAACATTACATGTTTATGCACATATCTTTTGAGACACATGCATACACACACAAACACACAACATTGTTCTTCAATATTTTCCTCCGGAAAGGAGGTGTGTTCGGTAGTTTGCCTTCATTGCCCTTTTGCAGCTCCATAAAATAATGAATTGGTCGGGCTCCTGAATAGAGATCCACAATGGCTCCTTTGAACGAAAGATAATGATTATGCAACTAATTTGCATCAGCATTTTACATTCAGTCTCAGCATTCAGTGCTTGTGCACAAAGCAGTGTGACAACACTTCTTAAAACGAGGGCTACAGAAGTCAGGCTTGTGGATGAGTGTATAATATCTAGCTTTAAAACCAGCACTCTACGTCCTGCCTTTGGTCACCTTTCATAAATGAACCATAACTGACACCTTTACTGAATGTCCAGGGGTACTCATAACTGGTAGCCAGGTACGCTTCTAGGTTATTAGTACTGAAGATGTGTTTCAAATGTGTGATGTCTTTATCTGACCATGTATGGAGATTGAGTGGTTTCTTGT